>NW_022979304.1:0-16689 GCF_902652985.1 Pecten maximus
TGAAAACAAAATTATTTATTTTCATGTTGTAAAAAAAAAAAATAATCAATAAAAACAAAATAAACATATTATTAAATAAACGAAAATTAGGTTTTGATGGTAATACTCTCTTATTCTTTTTGTTTTCGTGCGATAACATAAATATGTTTTGATTATAATGGAATATTTTCTCTTAGAAAGACTTCCTTGTTGCTAACAAGTTTGAATACTAATATTTTAATGAAATTTAAATGATTGATATTTGCCAATATGAGTTACCAGGGAGATAGAAACAAAAGTTACATTTGATAACAAGAGGGCACATGTAGTTTCAATGCATGTGTAAAGATTTGATAGTTCAATGTAGCGTCCTTACCATCTTCTTCATCTCCACTTAGGATACGTTTCCCGTTTTAAACTCCACCATTGGGATGTGCTAGTACAATTATATATTTTTAAGATGATTGCATTTATGCTTTTTTGATTTCTATAACCCCAACGTCGTCAACAGACAGCTTAGTTAGATATTCTATAAAACAGTGTATTTGACATATGTGTACCTTGTGACAAGATCTTTAAATAGGCACTATACTGAATTGAACCATGGCCAGTTTGTTAACCGTATTAGAAAGGCTTTTCAAAATTGACGCGTGTTTTCCTTTTGATACAACCTTTCTATATATATATATATATATATATATGACGTCATAATCATCTATTTTGAATATAAAATCATTCTGAAGAGTCGCCATGACGCGACGAAAGCGCTAACGGAGAGTTGTTTATATATATATGTTATATATTAATTTGAAGACAATCTGACCTCGACCGTGACATTTGACCGACTATTGAATAAACTAATAATGAAGTTCAACCCATTTGGTGAACTATTTCTTCTTCTGAAAACTTTTGTTGTTGTAACTGTGTATTTCGGACAATTTTGCCGGGATGTTTTAAACTAAATATAGTTTATACTTGTTTTCATAGGGCGATTATTTGTTTTCGTTTTGAAGAAAATACTGCTTACAGTTTTTCATAAGCTTACAATTTGACGTTCAACTTACGCCTTTTGACAGAGTTTCATTTATCCAACAGTAACGAAGTTGCATTTAACATAACCAATATCCTTAAACTCTGGTTTCTGATTTTCTAATTTCTGATTTAGATTTATAGCGGATCAATAATTACATGTAATTGTAACCCGGAAATTATATCATGCTCAGCCTACTTTTGTCATACGCGTACTGTTAGTGAATTAATATATGCATCTGTTTGTGGGAATCAATGTTTACATGTATGTTGTCAGCTATGTAGACTCTTAGAACAATAAAAATTGTGTACCATACATTTGCCTTTTGGTCTTTTATTTGATGTTTTGATTATATTTTCTATGCATGAAATCTGTTTATATATTCAACATAACGAAACTACATAGGAGTCAACACACGTCAACCAGTGATGTTTAGGATCTATTCTGACAGATTTCGGACATATCTCGAATAGTTTCTTTTACTGTAACTAGTATAGTCTAAAACATTAATGAGCATAGGGTAAAAATAAATAACAATCTCTACCCAGACAAAACAAGTAAAGATAACATTAAAGAAGCTACACCTCCGATTTTGACAATAAATGACATTAAGTCAATATATTTATGCCTATCTCAGACATACGAATAAAAAGATAGATTTGTAACGTCAAAATTTGTCGAATGAAGCCAAGAAGTTTCGAGCTTTTGAATATTATAATTTCTACTTTGCATACACTTGCGTACTTGCCCTTGGTCGCAGTGAATTCTGGGAGAGATTTATATACAGAAGAAAACAAATATGGTGGACTTATTTTTATTCAGCTGGGACAACTATATATATGGGCTGTTGCCAAACATAACTTCAACTTTTTATTGCGAGGTTTTAATGCAAATAGAAAATAAAACCTAAGTAAACATTTCGATATTATCCGTTGCGAAAAAATCACGATCCTGTGCCTGTAGTCAACAACGAACCGAAAAGCTTTCTTAGCGTTACCCCGTTCGGCCTCTTTCGGGGGATTGAAACAGGTGTGATTTATCAGCAGGTTTAAGATGGTGAATTATATCAAGTGAATCTGCAATCACTACATATCACAAAAGAAATCCTAGCTGTTGATGCAATCGCATCATATGCTTATGTAATAGTGGTGATAGTATTGCAAAAATACAACAAATCCACGGGGTTGTGTTCGAGGTTTATTCCAGTATTCATCGTGAAATACGGACACTCTGTAACAAATAATGAAACAATAATAAATACACTATCAAGCTAACCATACATTCACAACTCGCATACACAAAGGGAAATAACTCTTACACTGACAAAATGACTGAAACAATACGTTACGCTATTACAATTACAAAACTACACTTCTACAAAGATCCACAATTAAAAGACAAGTAAAGAATATATCTATCCTTACATTTTAAATAAATATATTATACAGTAGTAATATTAATAATAATTCCTGAGTATGTCTCAAAGCTCCAAATACCGAGGTACGGAGAGCACCCGTTCTTTACACGTATCTCTACGGGTATTACATAACTCTAAAAACACAAACAAAAGCCCTTCTATACTTTCATACAAATGACACTCATAAAACTATGACTTCTACCAAAAATATACATTTCACAAAATATTAGTTTATGAAATAAACTAATAGACCTCATACAATACTTATGATAATTACTTCCAATATAAAGTAATTGTATCTATATAGATAGTTTTTAAAAGGTTATTAGAACGAACTCTTACTTATACTTCGTCTTACATAATTTGTCAAATAATTAATTCTATACACGTACCAAACCTGCATGATACTACTTATTCCACATATGTAAAAGATAATAAGAGAATATTAGAAAAGTAAAATAGTGAAAGACTTACAAAGCAAATAGATCAGGTCACAGACAAGTTGGTAAAAGTCCTGTCCTGTCAGAAGGAAAATGTATGTCTGACCCTAACAAAGAATATATCCCGCCAATAAAACAACCAATGAAATAACAGACACTACTTGACGTAACATCACACAGACTGACCACTCGGACACTACAATTACGGAGTACAACACAAACGAAACGAACGCACACAAAACGTATACATAACTACAATAATACGGACGATACTATAACGGACGAATTAAGTTACGGACGCGTTACATATTACGTTGACGGACGGAAAACTCCTATAAAATAAAACTATCAAACACACTCAGATATGTCCCTGCTACATCCTCCCCTGCTTTGTGAAAAGTCGTCCTCGACACTGATTGCAGAAGAAAATGCTGAACCAAATGAAAACTATATGTTAGAATAAAAATAGATCAAATTAAAACACATTTATTGTCCAGAGATGATGTTTAGTAGGGTTGAAGCGACATCATCTTCTTTTCCCTTCAAGATACTGGACCTTGCGACTGACTCCAGATATTGAGCTCGCACCTTCCAATCAGGCTGAGGCTGCTGTCTGAACTGATATGCATCACTCCTCATCCAAGATGGTTTTCTTCTGTCTCTCTCAGACCTTCGTGGAACAGGTAGAACGTCCTCTTGGATTTCACTGTCACTGTCCAGGTCTTCTCCAGTACCACCCGTCGCAGTGGATGAGTCATCTTGAAGAACGTCCTCTTCTCCCTCCTCATCAACCTGCTCAGACTCATCTTGATGGTCAATTATGGGTCCGGATGTGACGTCATCAACCTCACATTCCAAAACTACCATCATCTCGTCTGTTGTTGATGTCTCAGCTACACTCTCGCTGTCCTCGTCTTGCACAACATGTGTAGTATGAGATTTCCTTGTTTTGCGGGGTCTTGGTACTGGTGTAGGTTTTTCTGGTCGTCCAGGTAGAAAGCTAATGGGCAGAAGTAAATTACGATGAAGCGTCTTCGACCTTCCCTCTCCATCTTCCCTCTTAACTTCATACACTTGCACATCTGGGTTAGGCTGAGAAGTGACCACATATGGATATTCCTCCCACTTGTCAGAAAGTTTGTGTTTTCCATCATAAGCGACAATCTTCACGAGTACTCGATCCCCAACTGTAAGAATAGCACCTCTAACCTTCGAGTCATACACACCCTTTTGTCTCGTCTTCTTCAGTTTCGAGAACGCTGAGGCAAGTTCGTACGCTTTGGAAAGTCTATCCTTCAGAGAGTCAACATACGTGGTAAAAGACCGTGATGAATCTGTGGTGTTGTCAACTCCAAAGGCTAGATCTACAGGCAATCTCGAATTTCTTCCGAACATAAGTAAGTACGGTGTATAGCCAGTCGACTCCTGTCGAGTACAGTTGTATGCATGCACTAGGGGACTGACGTGGGACTTCCAGTTGGTTTTCTTATCTTCAGACAAAGTACCTAACATGCCCAGGAGCGTACGATTAAACCTTTCACAGAGCCCGTTTCCCATAGGATGGTACGGTGTGGTGTTTGACTTCTCCATTCCAGTAATGGTACAAAGTTCTCTCATAAGCCTACTCATGAAGTTTGGGCCTTGATCTGAATGGATTCTTTTGGGAAGTCCATAATGAACAACAAAGTTGTTAAAGAATGCTTCCGCTGTTGTCTTTGCTGTCATGTTCCTGGTGGGAATAGCAATAGAATATCTCGTGAAATGGTCTGTAATGACGAGTATGTACTGTTGTCCTCCTTTTGACGTTTCCAAACCAAGAAAATCCATGCAGACAAGTTCAAGAGGCTGAGATGTATGGATGCTGACCAATGGCGCTCATTGGTTTGCTGGTGTCTTCTTAAGTAAACATCTTTCACATCTCTTGATGTAATCTTCAACATCTCGGGTCATGCCGATCCAAAAGAATCTGTCCTGGATTAGAGATAATGTCCTATCACGACCCTGATGTCCCATGTCATCATGTACCATGGCAAGTATAGTGGAAACCTTGGTCTGAGGTACAACCAGCTGGTATGTCGGTTTCCCCTCTCTCATGGTCTCTCTACACAGGATGTCATCTCGAAGGCACAATTTCTCAAAGTTCCTCAAAAAAATAGAATATGCAGCTGATGGTGGTAGCTCATCTCGTTTTGGCTTCTGTCCTGATTGTACCCGAGAAATCCAAAATCCTATGGTAGAGTCACTCTTTTGCGCTTCTCTAATATCCGGCATCTTGGATAGTGATGAAACTTCTGGTATATCATCCAACACCTGTGATGACATGGAAAGACTATCAAGCAATGGTGAAGCAATGGCTCCTTGACTAATGGCTTTGATGACATCGTTCGTGATGACTCCTGTCTCCTCCCCCTCACGAAGAGATGGGTGTCGCGACAAGCTATCAACATCAGCGTTGCTACTCCCTGGTCTATAATGGATGTCGAAATGATATTCTCCAAGAGCAGCAACCCATCGCTGAGAAGTGGCATCAAGCTTGGCTGAAGTCAACACGTAGGTCAAGGGGTTATTGTCGGTGAACGCTGTGAACTGGCGTCGGCTAAGGTAATCGCTGAACTGAAACCGAGAAATTGCCGCACTTCTTCTGGTGTTGTAGGGCGTGGCCAATTCAGAACCTTCTCAATCTTATCTGGATCTGGCTCTATTCCAGCTTCTGAAACGACATGACCGACATATTTCACTTTCCTTTTAAAGAGTGAACACTTGTTTGGTGCTAACTTGAGACCTGCATCCGAAATCCTCTCGAATACTTGATCCAAGTGCTGAATGTGTTCCTCATAACTCTTAGAAAATATGATGACATCATCAATATATATACAAAGCAAATCTTGCAATGTAAATCTCCCATCACTTGTTCCATCAGTCGTTGATATGTAGCCGGGGCATTCGCCAGTCCAAAAGGCATCCTGGTATATTCGTAAAAACCCAATGGTCCAACTGTAAAGGCTGTTCTTTCTTTATGTTCTTCCTGGATTTCTACTTGGTGGTACCCAGACTTCATATCAATGACGGAGAAGAATCTGTTTCCAGCTAAAGAGTCTAACATCTCACCAACCTTTGGTAGAGCATAGGCGTCTTTGATGGTCTTCTGATTCAGCTGACGAAAGTCCACACACATGCGAAGAGCACCATTCTTTTTCCGTACCAACACCACATTCGAAGTCCATGGCGAATGTGAACGTTGAATAATGCCAGCAGCCAACAATTGCTGAAGGTGGTTGCGTACTTCCTCGAACATGGATGGAACTATTCGTCGACACCTCTGCTTAAATGGAGTGTTGTCATCTAAATCTATGCGATGTTTTACCACATCTGTGCGACCAATATCGATGTCACTTGTTGCAAATCGTGACCTAAATTTCTCTAACAACGGTCTCACTCTTCTATTCTGGTCAGGAGTAAGGTTGTCAGAGCAAACATCTACTTAGTCAAGGATATCTTCAGATACATCAGTTGTCTCCTGTTGTACATCTTCCACGGTGACAGGATGTAATTCACATATCAAAGCCTTAGGCTGGATAGTGAGAGTCCGAGTAGAAAGATTACTGATGTGTACTTGCACTGAAGATCTCTGATCTTGATGTTAGGGAATGATGGATGGAGTTATGTCCAAATCACCTGGTATTGCAGAGCCTGAAGTAGCCTGTAACAATGCACAAACTCTTGGGTAAGGTATACTCTTATCCTGATATCCCTCTAGTATTACAGTTGAGTTGGGCGTTAAAGTCACAGGTCTTCCTTCTGCACATCTCACAATAGCAAGTCTGTTATGGTTCCTCTGGAGCTTCTGTTCCCTACATCTGAAAGCTAGATATAATGGAGTCACAAGCTTGGCTTTCTGTAGAAAAGAAATACCACATTCCTCCTTAACAGCAGTCATAAGTACATCTAAGAGATAAGTTATCGGACCTGACTACGGTATGGACCGGTGATTTTGAGCTCTGAAAAATATTCGAAATTACGATTGAAATACTGCATGTTTTGATCCATGTTTTGGAGTGCGATTTAGTTAGCATTTCTACAGAGGATTGTGAGGTTGGATACAAGTCAACAGTGTCGAAATTTGGAGATATTTGATTGACGAAATGGATAGTGAACAGGTTAGAGGTAATCAAGCGGAACAGGTAGGTTACACAATGAACAGTTGTCGTGGTATGTCAGATTTACGTGCGACAGTTCCTCGAGGCAGGTGAGTGGGAGCTTACACCAAAGCAAAGTTCGAACACTACAGAGATGGTGAGTAATATAAACAATGAACATATCCTTTCAGAATCTGTGTCTACACAAAATGATCCTACAAATACTGTATACCCTGTCGGATACGGAAAAGCTAAGCCTGTTTTTCTTTGTGAACAAGAGGTTTTTGGCTTTCGCAATGTTGATAAAAAAATGTGGTTGAAGCATGAAGAACTTTATCTCTCTCTCGGAAATGCAGTCTCTCCCGAACATATCAGTGGTATTCAACGCACGGGGAGATTTTGGAGGTTATATGTTGACAATACGGCTGACAGAACTAAACTGTTAACTGAAGGGGTTGTAGTCAGAGGGAAAGAAATCATGCTATTACCAGAGAATCCAAACAGTCCAAAATACGATCTTGAAACGACCACGAAGTTACGCGTATCAAGCGTCCCGTTGTCCGCTGATGACGGTCAGATACGCCGAGCTCTAACACTCAAAAACTGTAAAATTATCGATATGTACCGTGAAAAGTTGAGAGTGAATAACAAGCTTACTAACTGTGATACTGGTGACAGAATAGTAATCGTTGAAAAGCTGACAAACCATCTTCCTAAATTCATTAAAGTTGGTAAGTACAATGCCGGTCTCTGGTACTATGGTCAACCCAAAGAAGCTTCTAATACAAATACTGTAACAAAAAATTCCGTCTGTGTGAAATGTAAAGAAGAAGGCCACACTTCTTTTGAGTGTAAAAAGGGATGGGTCTGCAACTTCTGTCATGAAGTTGGACATAGACAGAATGAATGCGAATATGAAGGTTTCGCCAATTCGTCAGATAGCAGCGATGAGGACGACGCAAACAAGGACAGTAACGTTGAGGAAAAAGAGATAACAAAGAAAGAAAAGCGGAAAGAAAAGCACAAAAAGGACACGACACGATCTCCGAGTAAGGGGACAAGTACAACAGACAGGAAAGGCAGAAAAGGTAACGCTGGACCAATGGAACGTTTCCTTAAGTCAGCTGCACAACAGAAGGACCAGACACCAAACAGAGCAAGGGACAAAAGTCAATCAAAACATAGATCCCCACCTACACCCGCTGAGGGGAAAGAAAACAAAAAAAAAAAAAAAACGAAAAAATAACCGAAAATGAAATTAATGCCATGAACGTGTTACATTTATTAACATTAAATGTACAAGGGTTACGCGACAAGGAAAAACGATATAGACTATATGAATGGTTAAAACATCAAAAATTTGGGATTGCTTTTTTACAGGAGACACATTTTTCTGAGGATTTGTTTGAACAAATCAATAGAGAAATATGTTCTTTTGCTAAAGTTTTTCATAGCTTTGGGAAAACCAATAGTAGGGGTGTATGTGTTTTGATTTCAAAATGCGTACCAATATCTGTAACAGATAGTAAGTCCGATAATGAAGGCAGATATGTCATGCTCAATTTAGAATTGGATGATAATGTCTATACTTTATTAAATCTGTATGCTCCAAACGATGAACAGAACAGAAACACATTTTTTTAGAAACGTGAACAGCGAATTGAATGCTTTTAAACAAGGAGTAATTATAGCAGGCGGGGATTTTAACGAAACTAATGATAAAATAGATAGAATTTCAAAAAATGAAAGCAGAGTGTTTAGAAACACATATGGGTATAAGCAACTAACAAAAAACAACAGTTTAATTGATATATGGCGATTACGGAACACTCACAAAAAACAATTTACATGGAGAAGAAAAATGACAGGAGATGCTAGTAGATTAGATTATTTTTTGATTGAAAATTGCTTAAATGACATAAAAAGTTGTGACATAAGACCGGCACAAATAAAACATACAGACCATCTGGCAGTGTCTTTAAAAATCCAATATAATAGTTCAAAAGGTAAGGGAAGCGGAATTTGGAAACTCAATAACAGTTATTTAGAGAATGACGAATATGTAGACTTTGTTAAAAAAGTCATTGATGATGTTATTAATGGCAATGAAAAGTTGAATCCAACTGATTTATGGGATTATTGTAAAGTTATGATTAAACATAAAACTATCGAATTCTGTAAAGAAAAGAGCAAGAAAAAACTATGCATTATAAATCGTCTAGAAAGGGAATTGGCAATTGAGATTGTAAAATTTGACGAAAATCCCAGCAAAGAAACACAAGAAAAAATTAATGATTTTGAGAATCAGTTAAACCTCCTCTATCAAGAACGAGCTAGAGGGGCCCAAATAAGAGCACGGGTGGATTGGGTAGAAAACGGAGAAAAAAATACCAAGTATTTCTTGGGCATAGAAAAACATAGACAATTAAAAAACACGATTACACAATTAAGATCGGATAATGGGGAAATCGAAAGAGATCCAGAAAAAATCCTTCGTGAAATTGAATTGTTTTACTCAAAATTAAACCAATCCGACAATCCTGATAAAAACAAAATAAACACTTATATCGGAAATTGTAAGGTAGATAACGTACTTAATGAAAAAGAGAAAACTTCTTGTGAAGGAGAGTTGACCATGAAGGAATGTGAAGATGCTGTAAAACATATGAAATTAAATAAAAGTCCGGGAAGTGATGGTTTAACTGCCGAGTTCTACAAAACATTTTGGGGAAAAATAGGAAAAATTGTACAAGAATCCCTTAATAACTGTTATAGAAGGGGCGAATTAAGTTCTTCTCAAAAAAGAGGAATTGTATCACTGATTTATAAAAAAAATGACCCATTAAGTTTACGTAATTGGAGGCCGATTTCTCTTTTGAATACAGACTATATAAGATAGCTGCCTACGCTTTGGCATCTCGAATCAAACCTCTCATGTCAAAGATTATCAGTACTGATCAAAATGGTTACATAAAAAATAGGTTTATTGGCTACAATATCAGGCTAATTCAAGACATAATTGACTTTTCGGAAAAAAATAACAGTGATGCCCGCATATTATTTTTAGATTTTTCTAAGGCCTTTGATACGATTGAGTGGGATTTCATGTTCAAAAGTTTAGAAAAGTTTGGTTTTGGGGTATCTTTTATTAATTGGGTAAAAACGTTATATAACGATATTAGAGGAAGTGTTAAAAACAATAATTGGCTAACCGGAAGTTATAAGATATCACGTGGTACAAGGCAAGGCTGTCCTTTGTCTTGTTTATTGTTTGTAATAGCAGCAGAACTTTTAGCTTGTACATTGCGTAATGAAAAAGAGTTACATGGCGTCAAAGTACGAAAAAAAGTTATAAAGTTATCTCAACTAGCTGATGATACGACGTTGTTCATGAAATATAATGACATTGAAATGGCGTTGAAGTTAGTGGAGGAGTTTGGTGAAGTATCTGGCTTAAAGTTGAACAAGGATAAAACAGAAGGGATTTTTGTCGGAAGAAATAAAAATAAAGATGAAAGTCATGCAGGTATCAAATGGGTCACTATGGTTAAATCGCTTGGGGTTTACTTTGGCAGAAACAGTAAAACATGCTCAAACCTTTGTTGGAAAAAAAAAATAACAAGCATAGACCTTCTACTAAAGAACTGGAAGAAAAGAAAACTTACTTTACTCGGAAAGTCTATTATAATACAAAGTCTGATCATACCAATGATAACATTTCTTGTAAACACCATCGGAATTGATAGCAAGACTATAGCAGTTTTAGAAAAGATGACATACCAATTTATATGGGATGGAAAACCCGATAAGATAAAGCGGAGTATAATGATTGGCGATTATGCAAAAGGTGGGCTAAACGTTAGGGACATTGATTGCCATGTTAATGTATTACGCATATCATGGATAAAACGTCTGTTAGACAAACAGGAAGCTAACTGGAAACTAATTCCAAGTTTATACTTTGAAAAGTTTGGAGATGATTATCTTTTATTCAAAATGAACACTGGTACTATAAAACTTCTGCCAAAACACCATGGAATTACAGATTTTTATTTGGATCTACTTATTGCATGGTATAAAGCTCAGTCCGATACCAATGTTAAGAAAAACTTCAGAGAAATCAAACAGCAGGTGATTTGGGGAAATAAATACATCACTTTTAATGGCAAAGCTTTATTCTTTAAACATTGGTGCGATTCTGATCTAATTTATGTAAATGACATTATTGGAAAGGACGGAATTATCGATGAAAATCTTATACATCAAAAATTAACTTGCAAAAGAAATTGGATTGTGGAATTATTAACAATTAAAAGCGCAATACCTAGAATTTGGTTACAGGAGCTGAAAACAGAGAACTCTAAATCAATTGTGCAGATTTTATGGAAAGAGGTTTGTCTATACAATTCTATTAAAAAGTGTGTAGTGTCATTGGCAAATTTAAATAACCATCACATTTACGCAATACTCAGAAAGGAAAAAACTTGTGATACCCTTAATTCAGTTATAAAGAAAGATATACTAAACATCGGAGAGGGGACTCACAATCTAAGAAACCTATTTCGCTTTGTCTTTAAAATGATACCTGAAAACGATGAAAAAATATTTCGCTGGAAATTGCTTCATAACATTATCCCTAACGGTATTCTGTTAAAAAGATGGCGTATTAAAGATAGCGAAAATTGTCATATTTGTAATATAAGGGATGACTAAAATCATTACTTTATTGATTGTTGTTGTGTCGATCCAATTTGGCAACACATAAAGCAGTCGATGGATAGACTAGGCTACACCATTGATTTAAGAAACTTGAAATATATAGTTTTCGGCTACAAAATTACTTATAATGCATATAATGATATTAACACCCTTTTATCATTGATTGGTTTTGTAATATACAAATGGTTCCATCTCAGTGAGTCAAGAACGAAATATGTGGATATACTGCAGCTATTTAGGTACGAATTGAGAAGAAAATTGTACCTGACAGTTTACAAAAAAATGTCCCTATTACCTAACTTTCTGTAAAAGACTTGAGGTATAGTGCTTACAATACATTTAAAAATAGGCAAGCATTGCTGAACTTACGTAAAATCAAAAGAAAAATTGTAACAATATAATAATTTTTTTATGATGCATTTCTTAAAAAATGTGAAAATTGAAAAATAAAATAACAAACCACTATGATGAAACGAGAATATGAAGTGTGAGCATTGTATCATTTCAATAATAAATTATGAATATTTCAATGGATATATAAATATAATAATACAATATATGTATGTATGTATGTATGTATGTATGTGTGTGTGTGTGTGTGTGTGTGTGTGTGTGTGTGTGTGTGTGCGTACGTACGTACGTACGTGTGTGTGTGTGTGTGTGTGTGAGTGTGTGTGAGTGAGTGAGTGAGTGTGTGTGTGGGTGTGTGTGTGTGTGTGTGAGAGAGTGTGAGTGTGTGTGCGTGCGTGTGTGTGTGTGCATGTGTGTGCATGTGTGTATATGTGTATGTATGTAATGTGTACCATTCCCATGTTTGTAACTACATGTGTGATGCTTATATGGGTGTATTTATATGATTGTAAGGAAATGTTAATACAAAATTAATGTAAAGAATGATAAGAAAACTGCTCACATCAATGAATTATTCTCTTATCTGAGTGAAAAAAAAAAAAAAAGTACATCTAAGATGTTAGTTCCAATGAGTATTGGTACAGTAGTATTGTAGGGGCTAGTAGGGACGACAAGGAATAATCCTTTCAATGCTGAACACTCATCTGTGATCCCAGCACCAAGGAATGAAATATCAGCCTCTATTATTCCTTTGTAAGGCAATAGCTGTCCATCAGCACACTCAATCTTCAAAATCATATCAAGAGGACGTACCTCCAGATGTTGAAGATGCTGTTCATAAAAGTCTTGACTTACAGTAGAAACAGTAGAGCCAGTGTCAACAAGTGCCTTCACATGGTTACCCTCAATGATGACAGATGATTCGGTGGCTGTGCCAACTAAATCAGCAGGTTGTCGTGTCCCCTGAGCTTGTCGACCTATCGTCTGCCCCCTGACGAAGGTCCGTTCCTGTTTAAAGGATCTCTTCTAAGATGATCTAACCTCACTCTGCACCCAATGGCTATATGCCCACTCTGCCCACAACGATAGCACACAGGTTCATCTACAATGTCCTGTCCAGGGCTGGGCTGCCATTGTTGCTGGTTAGGGTTGACATTCTGTCTGAATGGTTGCTGGTATGACTGTTGTGGATTCTGTTGCTGTTTAGAGTGCTGCTGTTGCTTGGGTTGCTGATGATGTTGTTGTTTCTGCTTGCTACCTTTGTCCGGATACCAACTCTTGATATTGTTGACATCTGTGGCCAGCTGTTGAAGCATTCCCTTTAGTTCCTCTATCTCAGATCCAACAGATGGAGTAACAGCTATAGCAGACTTGGCTGACATCTGTTTCTTTGAAGTATGGTCTTCTGGAGATGACTTCCTATCAGCATGGTCCCTCTCAACTCTTCTGATGGCTACACGTAGTTCATCAAAACTATCAATCTGCTCGTATAGGTACCCAGTTGTATCCTTCAACTTAGCTTTCAAGCCATTCCAAAATACAGTCCGTAACATAGAATCTTTCTTGCTGTCCTCTAGCTGGATGCATTCAGAAGCTTTGATAAGCATGTCTTCTACACGGCAACTCCAGGTTGACACATCTTCGTCGGTTCCTTGTCTGGCACTGTAAAATTTCGCTAACAACATCTCTGACTGTTCAACAACACCATACACACTGTCCATCTTCGCCAAAATCTGTGTAACTGTAGCATCAGCTGGCATATGGGATCTAACTCGTAAAGCTTCCCCTTTTAGTGAACTCCTTACAGCCTGGGAAACCGTCTGTGATGAATGACCCTTTTTGATGATACATTCCACTTCACTTCGCCAAACATCATAAGGCACATCCTTGGTCTGATTACCAGAGAAAGTGGTGATCTTTGGAAAGTAAGTATGTGACACAGCAGTGACATGTCCTAGGGAAGTACCTAACTTCACATTCTCCTTAATATCCTCAGTACCATCTTCTTGAGCTGCTGCATGATCCTTCATCCAACTCTGAAAATCCTGAAGTGTGTCCAGCTTAGGCTTCACCTTCATCGCACTAAAATGACTTACCAAAAGTTCAATCTCCTCATTTGTCATGTCCTCCGCCATGGTGTAAGTCCAAGAATTCACAATACAAAATGAACTAGGAACTTGTGTACAAAAAGCAAACTACAAACAACCAAAGTCCATTTGAAAAGAAATATTTGAAAATAAATCATTACAAAATAGAAAGTCCATATGTGAAAAGGATCTGAAAAGAATCAACACCAAAATAATAAAGTCCAAATATGAAAGGATCTGAAATTCAAGCATGAAAACAAAACAAGTTGAAATAAATATGAACACAATCTACAACTAAACTCTCACTTACATCTGTAGTGTTGCTGCTTATTCTGAAATTAACATCAATAATCAAAGAATAACATGTAAACTGAAAATCAACACATAAACACAAAACATTTAACACAAAATATATTCTAAAGTACAAATATCTTCAACAAAATAACGCAAAACTTTTCGAACGGTTCGCGCCGGTAAGATATTTAACTATAAATGGTTCGCGACAAGAAACACGGTTCACTACTACATATAATAAATTCCACAAAGCGACAAAATCCTAAGTACACAAATCTAAGACACACAGAAATAAACACACATTAATGACAAATAAATACAAGAAACACAAAGTCTAAACCACAAATAAATACCAGTCTCAAATCTAAATCATATAGTCAACAACAATCTATCTGAGGTCAAGTGAGGTCAATGTCAAGTAACATGTATTGTTAACGAAGTACAAAACAGTTGTAGTGTTAGTTAGGAAAGTAGCGAAGAAAAATGAAAAAATGAAAAAAATAATCTGAGTGGACTGGCAAAAAATATCTAGATAAATGTCAGGAAAATGAATCTACAAAAAAAAATAAAAAAAACAAACATCAATTCAATGACCACAATGTAATGTCAACACCAAATTGTAGTGATAATACGGTACCGGTACAAAAATAGGTTAACTACAAATAACAAATAAACACATGAGAAAAAAACAGCAAAGTTGTATTGTGCACAAAATACCAGAAAAATTCGATGCGCGCTTTTAATCTCGTCAGGCGATGATGAAGAAGAAATTCATAAGTCTATTTCCAACTGGAATAACTTCATAGGTGTGAAGAAATGTACATGAAAGTAGGAAATGTTACATGTAGCTCCTTAGAAAACACATGAGTTCCGCCATTTTCACTAATAATAATCACATAGACGCTTGAGTCAAACGAATCGAAGATACAGACACGACCTTGACACGGTCATGATCACAGAGACCCTTATACCTGTAGAATCTCTACGTCAAGCTACGAAGTGGCTCCGTCACTTGGAATAAATCCTCCCTGGGGGCTCCAATGTAATAGTGGTGATATTATTGCAAAAATACAACAAATCCACGGGGTTGTGTTCGAGGTTTTATTCCAGTATTCATCGTAAAATACGGACACTCTGAGTATGGCTCAAAGCTCCAAATGTCCAGGTACGGAGAACACCCGTGCATTACACGTATCTCTACTGGTATTATTAACAAAAACGAATAGATCAGGTCACAGACAAGTTGGTAAAAGCCCTGTCCAGTCAGAAGGAAAATGTATGTCTGACTCTAACAAAGAATATATCCCGCCAATAAAACCACCAATGAAATAACAGACACTACTTGACGTAACATCACACAGACTTACCACTCGGACACTACAATTACGGAGTACAACACAAACGAAACGAACGCACACAAAACGTATACATAACTACAATAATACAGACGATAATATAACGGACGAATTAAGTTACGGACGCGTTACATATTACGTTGACGGACGGGAAACTCCTATAAAATAAAACTATCAAACACACTAAAATATGTCCCTGCTACATCTGGTTATACATTAAGTGTATTGATAGACGAGGCGAGTACCTATGGTTATATATTAGGTGTATTGACAGACGAGGCGGGTGCCGCCGATTGTTATATCTAAGGTGTATTGACAGACGAGGTGAGTGGCGCCGATGGTTATATATAAGGTGTATTGACAGACGAGGTTGGTGCCGCCGATGGTTATATATAAGGTGTATTGACAGACGAGGCGAGTGGCGCCGATGGTTATATATTAGGTGTATTATTAGCAAATACATGTGCATGTATGATAAGTAGCATGAGTAGGCAACGATATTTCCATTCGTATTAGTTCATTGAAGTACCATACCTTTTGAAATAATGATAAAACAATTATGGTGATAACTTACAGGAAACGTTCCCGGAGAATCCTTGTACAAGAATTTTGTAGTTCAGATCTTCACCGGCCACCTGGAATGTCGAGTACTGGGCATATCCTCTTGTCCCGTCCCAGGCCTCTAGTTCCACTCGGAGGATCCTCGGGGTGGTAGTCAGCAGATGAAGGTTGTCATTGCCTTTGATGGAACGAAATAGAAGATAAAGCGAGGACCAGTCCCACATCGACCAATCGTACCTGTTCACACATCGACCAATCGTACCTGTTCATGGATATTTTATATACATGCATACATTCATGTACATGTACAACAGGCATGT
>NW_022979305.1:0-16802 GCF_902652985.1 Pecten maximus
TCTCTCTTATCCACGTGTAGCCTGTTGATAACGGAACCCGTTGAAAAGTGAGCCACATGTACATGTTGCTCTGCATAACAGCACTGTTATAAAATACAAGTCTGTATACAATTTAACAAGCATAAAATATTGATCGATATTGATTAACAATTCGATCTTTGGTGACCCATATAATAACCTTTGGTATATCTTCAAATTGTAATACGGTATACATATAAAATGTAATCGATATTGATCAACATTGATAAACAATTTGACCTGTGACATTTAGTGACCCATATTATGACCTTTGGTACAACTTATCACTATGATAAGATATTGATATAACACGTACACGATATTAATCGACACTGATTAACAATTTGACCTTTGGTGACCCATATAATGACCTTTGGTATAACTCATCGATGTTATCAGATATGCATATGACATGTACACGATATTGATCGACATTGGTTGATAATTTGACCTGTGACCTTTGGTGACCAATGATGACCTTTAGTTTATCTTCAAACTGTAATATGATATACATGTAAATTGTATACGATATTGATCGACATTGATTGACAATTTAACCTTTGACAATTGGTGACCATATAATGACCTTTGGAATAACTTGTCACTGTTATCAGATACGCATATGACACGATATTGATCGACATTGATTGACAATTTGACCTGTGACCTTTGGTGACCCGTATAATGACCTTTGGTATATCTTCAAACTGTGATATGATATGCATATAAAATGTATACGATATTGATCAACATTGATTAACAATTTGACATGTGACCTTTGGTGACCGTATAATGACCTTTTTTTAAAAATTATGACTTATATAAGTTTATTTCTATTACTTTTGACATCATGTCTCGCCTGCTTTGTAGAAACCAATGACATTAGGTCTCAAATTGTGCATAATTACTGATAACCGTCGCCAAATTTTCATAGATGATAATGCCAGTTCTTGAGCATTGTTGTTTCCTTGTGATTTAATATAGCATAATTATGCTACACAGTTATCGATGTTGATATATATAATTACTTATGACATCATTTTCCATACTTAATGAATGTAACGATGACTTCATATCTCATTTACCACATGTTTATACAATGTATACTGTAGTTACCAATGACGTCACTGCTGACACAATGTCTCATATTCTAAATCTATGATATTGCCCATTATATATTTCTTATGGTTTTTGGTGCATGGACTAAAAAAATGAGAAATGGTTATTTCTTATTGAGCATTAATGTTATGACAGTTTAGATTTATTTGATGCAAAAGCTTATGAAAGCTTCCGTTGCAAAGAGTGTTTATAATGCACATACATATACAGTAAACCCCCACTTACTCGAATTCGTGCGGACCTGATCGAGGTTCGAGGAATACATGGTATTCGAGTAATTCGAGGTTGATTGAATACGTATGAACTCTGTCGGGACCAAAGGAAATGTTCGACGAATGAGGGTATTCGAGTAAACCGGGTTCGAGTAAGTGGGGTTTTACTGTATTCAATCATTATCATATTGTTCTTGACGGCATATGGATTATCAGTCCCCACACTATTGGAACAGAGGGAGTAATTTATTGTTCACACCTTCTAAGAGTCTTTTTACCATTTACATGTACTCCTTTTGAATTAAAACTATTATGTACTTAGTTTTTAAAATTAATATTATTTTTCCTGGTTAGAAAAGACTTAATATAGAGAAATATAGAGTGATGTCGATGATGTGAATATATACAATGTTTACTTTTATATAACCTGATGATAGTCTTTCTTTCTTATTTTTTTGTTTTATATGCAATGTTGATTCACACCTAAACGTTTAAACCTTAATACTATCAATAGTATGTTTCAATATTTCCATTGTATTAAACGTTTTTAGCTCACCAACGTTAAAAATGGACCCCACGACCTACTGAACCATTTGCATATCACTTTTTAAAGTGACCCCGGTTCCATATTCAACGTTGAAAATGGAACACACGACATACTGAGCCATTTCAATATCATTTGCTGAAAATGACCCCGGTTCCATCTTCAACGTTAAAAATGGACCCCACGACATACTGACCCATTTCCATATCAGTTGCTGAAAATGACCCCGGTTCCATATTCAACGTTGAAAATGGACCCTTCAACATACTGACCCATTTCGATATTATTAGTTTAAAATGACACCGGTTCTAAATTCAACGTTGAAAATTGACATCATAACATATAAACCCTTTTCCATATTAGATTTTCAAAATGACACCAGTTCCATATTCAAACGTTACAGTGGATCTCGGTTTATAAACAGTTTATCGAAAACATAATTGAACAATTCCATGTCGATCAATATCGTATACATGTTTTATGAATAGCTTAGAAAAGTTAAAATTTATGCAAAATGTCATTATATGTGTCATAAAAGGTCAAAGGTTAATGTCGATCAATATCGTATACGTTAGAACATGCATATCATATAACAGTTTGAAGTTTATACCAAAGGTCATTAAAATGGACACAAAAGGTCACAAGTCAGATTCTTCATAAATATGGACCAATGTCGTATACAGGTCATGTGCATGTCTTATATAGTTAAAAGTTACACCAAAGGTCATAGGTCATTTTTTTATCAATGTCGATCAATATCGTTTTCGTGCTATGTGAATATCTTATAGCAGTGATAAGTTATACTTGGCTTATCTTTAGCTACATCTCCGTAAATACATTATCTTTGGCTACATCTCCGTAAATACACTATATTTTGTTCCATCTCTGTAAACACATTATCTTTTCCCCTCTTTCTGTGAACACATTGTCTTTGGCTCTATTTCTGTCGATACATTATCCCTGGTTCCATCTCTCTAAACACATTATCTTTGACTCCATCTCTGTAAACACATTATCTTTTGTTCCTTCTCTGTAAAAAACATTATCTTTGACTCCATCTCTGTAAACACATTTTCATTTGGCACGAAAACCCACTTTAAAGTTTTTGCGGTCAGTTTTTGGAAAGCTTCCAAGTCCAAAAGTATACACCTCACACCCTTCTTATTTGACTTATACATGCATTAGAGGTCAGAAGTGATGTTATGGCAAAATCATGCGGACAAAAATTGTGATTTTCAAAATGACATACTTATACGTACATAAAAAAATGAGTGCATAGTGTGTGCATAGTGTGATTGCTGTTGCCGGTGAGCTTTGCAATCATTGATTGCACTTGTATTACTTTAGAAATATTAAAATCAACACAAGCTGTGACTTTTAATCATTGTTTTGTTAACAGAAAGAGCTGTCAGGGATCTGTGCTCAGTGTGAACGTCACATCGGAACAGAGGGCGGTGGGATGGACCAAGCAATATCTTTCATGGCACAGGAAGGCACTATAAGTGATTCAAATTTTCAAGGATTGAACTAGATTATAGAAGTCATAAAATTGTAAACCAAAAAGAAAATATGTATACACTGAGTAAACAGCGAAGCAGATTGTGTGGAATGCACTTTGGTTTTCAGTCTGTACATCGATAGACCAATTTGTTGTCTAGTTCAATGCTTTTTGCTTTATTTTAATTATATATTAAGCATAGATTATGTATGCTTATTAGATATAAATTATGTGAGCTTTGCTTATTAAATATAAATTATGTACACTTATTAAATATGCTTATTAAATATAAAGTATGTATGCTTATCAAATATACATTATGTATGCTTATTCAATATATAAATTATGTATGCTTATCAAATATACGTTATTCATGCTTATTCAATATAAATTATGTATGCTTATCAAATATACATTATGTATGCTTATCAAATATATATTATGTATGCTTATTCAATTTAAATTATGTATGCTTATCAAATATACATTATGTATGCTTATTCTATATCAATTATATATGCTTATCAAATATACATTATGTATGCTAATTCAATATAAATTATGTATGCTTACGACTGCATGTGAGTTAATTAGTCTAGACTAATTTTTTTTTATCAATTCTTGTAAGTTGTAATGAATCTTCAATATATTGCCAATATTTTTATGCTAGCAACATTTCCATGACAAAATGATAGCATTATTAGGTCAACATGAAACAGTTGACAAATAAAACTTATTTTAACTGGTTGTTTTAATATAGTGGAATCGTTCAAGCTTCATGACCGAGCCACTCATGTATTCAGTGAGGCCAACCGTGTACTCCAGTTCAAGCGTATCTGTGATGAAAATCCGAGGGATGTACTCCAGCGCCTCGGAACTCATATGACGGAGAGTCATGTTAGCTGTCGAGACATGTATGAGTGCAGTTGTACAGACTTAGACAAACTTGTCGACATCTGTTTGTAAGTTCAAACCTACGACCCGGACAATTAAAATCAAACAGATCTAATTTGGAGCTAGAATATTACAAATTGGAAAATAATAAGAACAATGCAATATATATCAAGATTTCTCTTTAGTCTTTATTAGTAATTAGGTTAAACTAATTTATGCCATCTGTGTTAGGAACGTCTATCCCCAGAGTCTGTCAGCATGGTATTGGGACATAATAATAATTTGGAGTTTAATATATTGCTTTATTATATAATTGGTATATATATGTAACACTATTACTCATTGGTCCAAATGAGATCACGTGACATCAATTATAGAAATACCTCATAGCATCACCGAGAAGTTTTAATATAACGTTTCCCCAGGTCAATGGAATGTTATATTGACTTCTGCTGAAAATAGAAATAATGTCATCGGTGCTGAGCTATTTTCTGACAATGTTTCCCTTTTTCTTTTGATATTGTTCACATGGATGTTCTACATTGCTGATTAAATAGTTCATTTCTTCTTTTAACTTCTTTAAGGACAAATTAGCAGATATCGTATAATAAAGTCAATGCAGACTCAGTACTGTCTATTGTCTAGGTCAGATTCGTAAAACTATGGATCACCCTTAACTAAAGACACTATTTGTATGCTACCACAGCAATAGAACCATCTCAAAGCTGTTCACAAATTATTACCTATCAATGGTTATTGTTTAACTTCCTGGGGATCATATAGCCTGAGCTGCCATTTCAGCCAACACTTTTTTTGACTTGTCTTGAACTGCCCCACTAAGTTTACAGCTAAGTGGACTGGAACACAATATATAGAAGTTTAGAAACCTGAAGAAAAACAATTGTAGTACTGATACTCTATTATACTTGGCTTTATAATGTTTTGGTGTATTCACTTTTTGACTCTACCATTAACTGTAGCTTATATCTGATATCTATTTTCAAATTCTGCAAGAGTCCTTGTGAGTGTACTGATTGATTCAAGGAGATAACTGCAGAAGGAAAAATTCTCCTGGTGAAGATCCCCACTTGAATTTATGTTGTGTTAGAGGAATCTGATCTTAGGCACTTTATCAAAGCTGACCATTAACATACATATTAAACTCTTTTTCAGGGAATCTGGTACTCTGGGGTCACGCCTGACTGGTGCCGGTTGGGGAGGTTGTGCGGTTTCCATGGTACCCATGGATCAGGTGGAACAATTCATACCAAAGGTCAAGGAAAAGTACTATGCAGTTGAACCTTCCAGGGCTGCTAAAGTGTCGTCTGCTGTATTTGCCACACAACCTGGAGGAGGGGCTGCCATTGATAAAATGTAAATTGGTGACGATGTACACATGATAAAAATCAAGTTTCCGAATGAATGTTTTTATGATGATATGACAAAAAGGTTTCATGACTGCAAATATTATATATCAAAAATGCACAGCTCACTTTATACATACTCTTTGTATGCATAAGACGTGAATGTGTTGTGATCATTGTATATCTAAATTGATTTTAATCTCTATATATACATATGTAATTGAAAAGTTTAAATTGTATAAATTATACTTTAACATTAGATAGTATGAAGTCGATCAGTGGGGTTTCATGTTTAATGATTTTGAATGGCTATGGGTAGTGTACATTTTAGGATGGGAGAGATCTTCAGCTTTTAATTATCTAATAACAGTTGTCAGGAAAGTCACAGGCAAATTCTTCATCAGATTGTGATTCATCAGATCATCTTTTGTGATCTGCCATAAAGGCCACGTAAATATAGCAAAATCCCGTCTATAAAGACCACCCCATATACACAATGATTGTATATAAACCTGATAGCTAGATCACCTGCATTAAAGACCTTTTATCCCTGCTCCCTGTGGTGACTGTTATAGAGGTTTGATAGTATATTGAATAAACCGTTATGTTATATTTCTTACTCGTGAGGATAGCCATGTCTAGGGGTTTGAGGCCCTGTGTTCAATTCCAGGTCAGGTCGTTGCATTTTCCGTCTCCAATCATCCGTGAATAAATGTCTCCTATAATGTCCCCTTATTAAACAAGTTGTAAATTATGTTAAAAAGAATCTAAAAAAAAATTCATGTGACAAGAATGTTTACAAATCATCCAGTAGATAAGGGAAAACAGATCAAGAAAGAAAGGATAAGAAACTTCTATTGTGCTAATAAAAAGGTGATGGAAGCAAAGATCCCTCTGGAATTTCATTTACTAATGATTATAATGAAAACTTATTTCATCAGTGCCAAATTGTTACTTTCTCTTTTCTGTGCAATATTCATAACTTTATACTAGTCATACAATGTATGCCTTAGTTCATACTCTGGATCCGAGGGGATAAGCCTGTATATACAAGTTTCTGGTTAATCAAGATATATTATTAGATTTGCATACTCGCCTGTATATACAAGATTCTGGTTAATCAAATATATTATTAGATTTGCATACTCGCCTGTATATACAAGTTTCTGGTTAATCAAATATATAATTAGATTTGCATACTCGCCTGTATATACCTGTTTCTGGTTAATCAAGATATATAATTAGATTTGCATACTCGGTTTCCCACAGTTTATACACAAGTTTCTGGTTAAACATGATACCTAAGATTTGCATTCTATGATTTACTTTCAGTTGTGAAACGATATAAATATGTGTAATTGTTTTAATTTGTTGGAGGTGCCATATTGATTACATGTAAGGGATTTCATTGTAATGAGTAAAGAGGAAGAGGTTACAATAGATCTCCTAGCTTTAGTCAAAAGCTCACAGCTTAAATTGAGGAAACTGCTGATCTGGTTGAGGGATTTCCATTCAGTTTCCATACATCCTCTGTTAATTACTTTTAAGTCAGAACATACTTTTTTTTCCTGGCCACCAATATAATACAATTTATGATGCGAATTATATTTATACATAATACCTCAGGTTTTTGACACAAAACCCCAAAAGACTGGGAATTTGTGCTTAAGTCCCTATGTATTACATTATTTTGTTGATCAACAAGGCATATTTAATTTGTTATGACAAGTATTTGGGACCAAGGTTTGTGATTTTAAATATGAGAAAATGATACTTGCACTGTAAATTGTTTTGACAGAATATTAAAACACAATTGATAGATGATTTTAGTGTGTTTTTATTCTTTAGATTTACATTTTATCACTCTTCATTTAATTGTCACATAAGAATACAATATGTTTTTTTTTCATTTACACCTCTCACAAGAATGTACATGTATATATTGTGTTGTAAAACTTAGAATTAGAGTTTTACATGTACTCTTACATCCTTTGAGACAACCATCAATATCCAATATGTATAAGTTCCTTCCTGAAACCTATAAACAAAACACAAGAAAAGTGATGTTTTGGAAGTGTTCTTGTTTTAATCTCCTAAGTTTAATCGCTAAATGACCAATAATGGCTTTCCACCAAGAAGGTGTACAAAATGCAGAACCTATATCGGTTGGATGTCTTATCCAACACTAAATATTTATGCCTTTTTTATGGTAAATTGCCATGCTTAAATTCTGTAGAATCTTGCAGACAAAAATAGCAAAACAGACATTAAAAATAAAACCAAAACATTTATTCACTTTTAGCACCATGAAGCATAGCTTATAGTAGCTTTAAGTACCCAACCAAGTTTTTTTTTGATATATCACCACCTGCTTCCAAAACAGCAATCAGAACAAGTTGTTTATCAGAATTTGATTATTAATGAATTTTTGATGTGGAAATTTGGATCTTAAAAAACACCACTTTCCTCAAAAAAATAATAAAAAGCATACATATCCAATTACTATGCAAATAATTATGATTCAGAAAAAGACTTTTAACCACAATTTAAACAACCTCAGATTTTGATATACCGGGTAAAAAGCAACACATTCATGTTAAATATTTCCACAGGCAAAAAATTTGAAGACATTACTATTTTACAAAGTTGTCTCCCATGACAAAAACTTGTACATATAGAAAACACCTTAATTAAAATGCTTTTTGTGTGTGTGCAAAATAGACAATCAAACAACTCCCAATGTGTGTAGATACCTTTCCTGTATGTAGTTCTGTAAGATATGATTATTTCAATTTAATTTGTTATACACATAGACTCTAAATGGTTTATCAGAAATATTTAAATGATTTAAAATGAAGTTCCTTTTAAACGTACATGTACTCCTTTTGATAACAAACATGAATAAATCCTTCATTTTGATAAATAAACAGACAACTTAATATTAAATAACATGCATGGGATTAAGAATTATAAACACACATAGGATGCATGAAGTTATCAGATATTGATTATATAATAAAAGAAGGTTGTATGGTATATATAATCAACAGGGTGTGATCTTGTGCTACTACACTGTACACATGTATTATTAAAAAGTTGAAAAAAAACAAAAAAAAACAACATGCTAAATGAAAACAAGTCTGGATTCAAACCTAGAGACATGATCAAATGTCAATCAACTTGTTGACATTTTTAATGCAATATGTCTAACCTAGATAAAGGTAGAAACTTTTGTTTTCTGTGACATTAGTTAGGCATTTGCTATCACCAATGTCAAGTCCTTGTTCATTCACCCACAAACATACAAATCCTTATTCCCCCTATTTTCTTTGATAACCATCCACTAAGACAACAGGACTGTCACAAACATATAGGTTTAACTTTAATGATAAGATTCGGTCTATGACAAATGTGTTTAGACAGTAGACAAATTATACAATGCTGGTGTAGCATATTTCAAGTGTAGTAAGCGTGAACAAATTACAAAAACTTTAAAATACAAAACAAGCAAGTGCTATGTTAATGAAAAATATCAATAAGCAATTGTGTATTAACAGGTATTGTTTTGTCCTAACTCTAAAAGTCAGTGGGACCTACTTTTGTATAAATTGGCATAGGACAATGAACATTGACATCTTGAGTGATGGATGCTGAATCTGAATTATGCAAAATAGGGTCACAGTGACCAGAATTTCGAATAATTGCAATAGGACGATGCAAATTGACATCAGGGATGAGAAATAGACGATGAACTGGAATTTTGCAAAATTTCAGTAATCACTTTACTTAATTCTCTCTACAAAAAAACATATTTTTCTTGACAAATCAATCAAGAAACCAGTCTAAATATATCATTTATGGAACATTAACTGGACCATCGTGCTATGAGGCCATAGGCCTCTTGTTCCAGCATATCATTTGAAGATGAATTAAGACATTCTAATACAACGATAAATTCTGCATTCATTGAAAATATCAGTATATTAGCCAATCCATGTATTCCTAGAATTACAATCTGTCAAACAGAGAGCTGGGAGGCACAACAGTCTTCCTTTATATCATATCTATCTTCCTGTAATCACCGGTTCTTCACAGCAAAATTTGTTGAAACATGACTAACATTTCGGGAGAAGTAGGCTTATAATGATAACTCCTAAATAACATACCACTTTAACACACCAAGCCACAGAATTCACACCTCAATTATACACTTTGTACTGCCTTTCAGCAACATCTCCAACAGAATATGGTTATTGTAAAAATACAATAACATCTTTGAAGTAGAAACAACAAACACTAAAACTAGAAAATATATATGTAAATATATATAATGCTTTATCGTTTTCACATCAGAGTTAAAAAGTCTAATGATATATGTACTTTGAAGACATAAAAAATTTTAAAACCATTTTTAGGTGTCCATGGAATTAATGAGGTTTAGAGTATTCAATATTAGTGAAATGGACTAGATGGTAAGAGTAAAAAACTATCTTACATTTCATAATTTATCAGAGTGAAGTATATTGCCAATATATACACAGTATATTGCCATTTTAGCACCAATCAACATGTCTTAAGCATAAATATTTAAACAAACTGTATACACATGTGACATTAAATGTGTAAACAAAAACTAATGAGCAAAAGTAAACAATAACTTAGCATAACAACCTGTCATGTTATCTATATGACCTTCACAAAAACCAATAAAAACAGACTGGAGATAATTAAAATAAAACAATGGATTTTTTGTTATTAATTAAATATTTTTTAATGATATTCGAAACGTAATTGGTAGTTAAGCTAACAATAGAATATCCATGTATATGCATGTAATTAGTACCCAGGATGTTACATATCTCATTAAACAAGAGGCCCAGAGGGCCTGCATACATTCAGCTCACCTGGTTGATTTTAGAAAGCGTTTCAAAGATATAACAAATGAATGGGAACTGAAGAGTGAGAAAAGGCTGCATGATCAGCAATACTACATACAGTTAGAGGGTAGTGATCTCAGCAGTTTAAACAATACAAGAAGTCATCCATAGTAATTAAGTCAAATTGCTCCCCTTGGCCCCTTGGGATCAGCCCCATCATTTGTATAAATTTGAATCCCTGCCACCTAGGGATGTTACCACTGGAATATAAATATCATTCATTGCTTACTTTCAGAGAAGAAGTCGTTAATATCACTTGCCAAATGGACCCCTTTTGACCCCGCCCTAAAGACCTCTGAGGGGTCAGACCTGGCATTTGTATGAACTTGAATTCCAGCCCCATAGGAATGCTCCCTTCTAAACTTGGTTAAATTCTGATCAGTGGTTAAGAAGAAAAAGTCAACTGTTGACGGACGGACGCCGGTGTAACATTGAAAATTTACCCCCGTGGAAAAACGTTGAAAATGGAACCGGGACGCCATGGAAAACTGACTCTACTGTTGAAAATGGACCCCATCAGGTCTCTCTTATCCACGTGTAGCCTGTTGATAACGGAACCCGTTGAAAAGTGAGCCACATGTACATGTTGCTCTGAATAACAGCACTGTTATAAAATACAAGTCTGTATACAATTTAACAAGCATAAAATATTGATCGATATTGATTAACAATTCGATCTTTGGTGACCCATATAATGACCTTTGGTATATCTTCAAGTTGTAATACGGTATACATATAAAATGTAATCGATATTGATCAACATTGATAAACAATTTGACCTGTGACATTTAGTGACCCATATTATGACCTTTGGTACAACTTATCACTATGATAAGATATTGATATAACACGTACACGATATTAATCGACACTGATTAACAATTTGACCTTTGGTGACCCATATAATGACCTTTGGTATAACTCATCGATGTTATCAGATATGCATATGACATGTACACGATATTGATCGACATCGGTTGATAATTTGACCTGTGACCTTTGGTGACCAATGATGACCTTTAGTTTATCTTCAAACTGTAATATGATATACATGTAAATTGTATACGATATTGATCGACATTGATTGACAATTTAACCTTTGACAATTGGTGACCCATATAATGACCTTTGGAATAACTTGTCACTGTTATCAGATACGCATATGACACGATATTGATCGACATTGATTGACAATTTGACCTGTGACCTTTGGTGACCCGTATAATGACCTTTGGTATATCTTCAAACTGTGATATGATATGCATATAAAATGTATACGATATTGATCAACATTGATTAACAATTTGACATGTGACCTTTGGTGACCGTATAATGACCTTTTTTTTTAAAATTATGACTTATATAAGTTTATTTCTATTACTTTTGACATCATGTCTCGCCTGCTTTGTAGAAACCAATGACATTAGGTCTCAAATTGTGCATAATTACTGATAACCGTCGCCAAATTTTCATAGATGATAATGCCAGTTCTTGAGCATTGTTGTTTCCTTGTGATTTAATATAGCATAATTATGCTACACAGTTATCGATGTTGATATATATAATTACTTATGACATCATTTTCCATACTTAATGAATGTAACGATGACTTCATATCTCATTTACCACATGTTTATACAATGTATACTGTAGTTACCAATGACGTCACTGCTGACACAATGTCTCATATTCTAAATCTATGATATTGCCCATTATATATTTCTTATGGTTTTTGGTGCATGGACTAAAAAAAATGAGAAATGGTTATTTCTTATTGAGCATTAATGTTATGACAGTTTAGATTTATTTGATGCAAAAGTTTATGAAAGCTTCCGTTGCAAAGAGTGTTTATAATGCACATACATATACAGTAAACCCCCACTTACTCGAATTCGTGCGGACCTGATCGAGGTTCGAGGAATACATGGTATTCGAGTAATTCGAGGTTGATTGAATACGTATGAACTCTGTCGGGACCAAAGGAAATGTTCGACGAATGAGGGTATTCGAGTAAACCGGGTTCGAGTAAGTGGGGTTTTACTGTATTCAATCATTATCATATTGTTCTTGACGGCATATGGATTATCAGTCCCCACACTATTGGAACAGAGGGAGTAATTTAATGTTCACACCTTCTAAGAGTCTTTTTACCATTTACATGTACTCCTTTTGAATTTAAACTATTATGTGCTTAGTTTTTAAAATTAACATTATTTTTCCTGGTTAGAAAAGACTTAATATAGAGAAATATAGAGTGATGTCGATGATGTGAATATATACAAGGTTTACTTTTATATAACCTGATGATAGTCTTTCTTTCTTATTTTTTTGTTTTATATGCAATGTTGATTCACACCTAAACGTTTAAACCTTAATACTATCAATAGTATGTTTCAATATTTCCATTGTATTAAACGTTTTTAGCTCACCAACGTTAAAAATGGACATCACGACCTACTGAACCATTTGCATATCATTTTTTAAAGTGACTCCGGTTCCATATTCAACGTTGAAAATGGAACACACGACATACTGAGCCATTTCAATATCATTTACTGAAAATGACCCCGGTTCCATCTTCAACGTTAAAAATGGACCCCACGACATACTGACCCATTTCCATATCAATTGCTGAAAATGACCCCGGTTCCATATTCAACGTTGAAAATGGACCCTTCAACATACTGACCCATTTCGATATTATTAGTTTAAAATGACACCGGTTCTAAATTCAACGTTGAAAATTGACATCATAACATATAAACCCTTTTCCATATTATATTTTCAAAATGACACCAGTTCCATATTCAAACGCTACAGTGGATCTCGGTTTATAAACAGTTTATCGAAAACACAATTGAACAATTCCATGTCGATCAATATCGTATACATGTTTTATGAATAGCTTAGAAAAGTTAAAATTTATGCAAAATGTCATTATATGTGTCATAAAAGATCAAAGGTTAATGTCGATCAATATCGTATACGTTAGAACATGCATATCATATAACAGTTTGAAGTTTATACCAAAGGTCATTAAAATGGACACAAAAGGTCACAAGTCAGATACTTCATAAATATGGACCAATGTCGTATACATGTCATGTGCATGTCTTATATAGTTAAAAGTTACACCAAAGGTCATAGGTCATTTTTTTATCAATGTCGATCAATATCGTTTTCGTGCTATGTGAATATCTTATAGCAGTGATAAGTTATACTTGGCTTATCTTTAGCTACATCTCCGTAAATACATTATCTTTGGCTACATCTCCGTAAATACACTATATTTTGTTCCATCTCTGTAAACACATTATCTTTTCCCCTCTTTCTGTGAACACATTGTCTTTGGCTCTATTTCTGTCGATACATTATCCCTGGTTCCATCTCTCTAAACACATTATCTTTGACTCCATCTCTGTAAACACATTATCTTTTGTTCCTTCTCTGTAAAAAACATTATCTTTGACTCCATCTCTGTAAACACATTTTCTTTTGGCACGAAAACCCACTTTAAAGTTTTGCGGTCAGTTTTTGGAAAGCCTCTAAGTCCAAAAGTATACACCTCACACCCTTCTTATTTGACTTATACATGCATTAGAGGTCAGAAGTGATGTTATGGCAAAATCATGCAGACAAAAATTGTGATTTTCAAAATGACATACCTATACGTACATAAAAAAATGAGTGCATAGTGTGTGCATAGTGTGATTGCTGTTGCCGGTGAGCTTTGCAATCATTGATTGCACTTGTATTACTTTAGAAATATTAAAATCAACACAAGCTGTGACTTTTAATCATTGTTTTGTTAACAGAAAGAGCTGTCAGGGATCTGTGCTCAGTGTGAACGCCACATCGGAACAGAGGGCGGTGGGATGGACCAAGCAATATCTTTCATGGCACAGGAAGGCACTATAAGTGATTTAAATTTTCAAGGATTGAACTAGATTATAGAAGTCATAAAATTGTAAACCAAAAAGAAAATATGTATACACTGAGTAAACAGCGAAGCAGATTGTGTGGAATGCACTTTGGTTTTCAGTCTGTACATCGATAGATCAATTTGTTTTCTAGTTCAATGCTTTTTGCTTTATTTTAATTATATATTAAGCATAGATTATGTATGCTTATTAGATATAAATTATGTGAGCTTTGCTTATTAAATATAAATTATGTACACTTATTAAATATGCTTATTAAATATAAAGTATGTATGTTTATCAAATATACATTATGTATGCTTATTCAATATAAATTCTGTATGCTTATCAAATATACGTTATTCATGCTTATTCAATATAAATTATATATGCTTATTCAATATCAATTTTGTATGCTTATCAAATATACATTATGTATGCTTATTCAATATCAATTTTGTATGCTTATCAAATATACATTATGTATGCTTATTCAATAAAAATTTTACATGCTTATCAAATATACATTATGTATGCTTATTCAATTTAAATTATGTATGCTTACGACTGCATGTGAGTTAATTAGTCTAGACTAATTTTTTTTATCAATTCTTGTATGTTGTAATAAATCTTCAATATATTGCCAATATTTTTATGCTAGCAACATTTCCATGACAAAATGATAGCATTATTAGGTCAACATGAAACAGTTGACAAATAAAACTTATTTTAACTGGTTGTTTTAATATAGTGGAATCGTTCAAGCTCCATGACCGAGCCACTCATGTATTCAGTGAGGCCAACCGTGTACTCCAGTTCAAGCGTATCTGTGATGAAAATCCGGGGGATGTACTCCAGCGCCTCGGAACTCATATGACGGAGAGTCATGTTAGCTGTCGAGACATGTATGAGTGCAGTTGTACAGACTTAGACAAACTTGTCGACATCTGTTTGTAAGTTCAAACCTACGACCCGGACAATTAAATCAAACAGATCTAATTTGGAGCTAGAATATTACAAATTGGAAAATAATAAGAACAATGCAATATATATCAAGATTTCTCTTTAGTCTTTATTAGTAATTAGGTTAAACTAATTTATGCCATCTGTGTTAGGAACGTCTATCCCCAGAGTCTGTCAGCATGGTATTGGGACATAATAATAATTTGGAGTTTAATATATTGCTTTATTATATAATTGGTACATATATGTAACACTATTACTCATTGGTCCAAATGAGATCACGTGACATCAATTATAGAAATACCTCATAGCATCACCGAGAAGTTTTAATATAACGTTTCCCCAGGTCAATGGAATGTTATATTGACTTCTGCTGAAAATAGAAATAATGTCATCGGTGCTGAGCTATTTTCTGACAATGTTTCCCTTTTTCTTTTGATATTGTTTACATGGATTGTTTACATTGCTGATTAAATAGTTCATTTCTTCTTTTACCTACTTTAAGGACAAATTAGCAGATATCGTATAATAAAGTCAATGCAGACTCAGTGCTGTCTATTGTCTAGGTCAGATTCGTAAAACTATGGATCACCCTTAACTAAAGTCAGTATTTGTATGCTACCACAGCAATAGAGCCATCTCAAAGCTGTTCACAAATTATTACCTATCAATGGTTAATGGGCCTTTATCAACCAGCCAATGTCTGTTTAACTTCCTGGGGATCATATAGCCTGAGCTGCCATTTCAGCCAACACTTTTTCGGCATAGCCGTCTAATTTTGTTTTGGCCCCGGATATGACGCGACAGGTGGCGTTCTGGTCAAGATGAAGTATGTGATTGGTCAATGTAGCGGTGAATGCAAAATGCAGATATACAGTTAAAAACGAAACAAAGTTAAAGGGACCTCACGGTAAACCAATATTTATTTTGTATTTTTTATCATATTATTGGGTACATCTTTTAAAAAAATAACCTTCTGAACAACAACCATTCGAATTCGATGATCTAGGCCTATGTACATAAAAACATCAATTATCAATTATTAAAAGGTTATCAAATAATCTGAATATGCAAAAAAATTGTGACATTTACGACAAACGCATGCGCACAACAAACTAAAACACATGGAAACAAAAATGGCTTCCAATGTGAGTCGACTGCGGTTGAAAACGATAACAGCTTCCGCAATGAAGAGAATAATAGGAAAATGGGTCAAACACAATACTAGAATTAAACTTGGGAAGCAGTACAACAGACTGTAACAGTTCAAACATGAAAATAGCGTAATACGGACGCCGCTCGTATTCTGCTTGATTGTTGATAGTAGGTCCTG
>NW_022979306.1:0-21434 GCF_902652985.1 Pecten maximus
TCTCAAGGTAAGTTCAAGTTTAAAACAACTTTTTCATGTTGTTTGTTTATTTCTTCATTATGTGCAGGAAATATTAATAGGACAATAAATCACATTTATTTATTGCATTTTTAGTTTTTATCACATGCTGATTGGTCTACATCCAGTCACATGCCATTCCATTTAACATTGAGTTGCACTTTAGCTGTGATAGTGATACAAAACGCTTGTGCAAGTTTTCTGTGATTTCGCATAATTTTAGCCAATCAGATCTGTCAGACACATGTCTGCTAAGTTGCACAATTAGTGTAATATGATGTTTTATAGATTTTTGGTATTTACGACTCTGTGATGAATATGGTGGAATAAGATGTGATTTAAATGGCAAGGAATCATACTGTACGCATTCTGTACTCTGATTTTGATACGGAAATGGTAATAAACCAGTTATAGCTCTTTGTTTTTATTGGTATGATGATTTATGGAACTCAGATAAGCAATATCGACAGAGGCCAGACGCCCAGATTGATATTGGTTATCTACGCTCCATAAATCATCAAATCAATCAAAACAAAGAGTCATAATTGTGTAATATCAGAAACAATAAAGTTATAATATTATCAGAAGCAAGTGTAACATGTATGCTGTTTTGTCCAGTGTCATACAGCCCTGCCAGCACCCTCTACAAGTATTACACCGGTGATCTCCCTTGGAACGCCATGTTGGACTGGTTGTCAGAGGACAAAGAGCTGTATACACTTGTCCTCAAGTGCTTTAGGTACGAAACTGTAAATCAAATATTAACTTCATAATGTTTTAACAGTGTATGAAAGATATAGACTAGTTCATTTTATAATTTGTCATCAGTTTAATTATTTTGGTACATGTATAACAAAAGCATAGATCATTTTAGCTGGCTACAGCAGAAGGCTGTTGCAAACAAGCAATGATTCACATTTAGATGGTGAACCAATTATGATAGCAATGATACTTTTTAACAAAGGATTCTTATCTTTTATAAATAAAGTGTTAAGAAAACTGAAGTCATTAATGTATAATATAGATATCCAATATGGTTCCTAATTCATAGATGTATTTGACCAATAATTAGAAAGTTTCAAATTATTGTCCTAAGTTGAATATGTTTAAGTGGCAAAAAGTCTACTTGTTAGGGTGATGTTTATTGTATCTTTTTATGGTTGTATCTGTGTGTGATATGTATTGTATCTTTACTTGTTTGTACCTGTGGGTGATGTGTATTGTATCTTTAGTTGTACCTGTGGGTGATGTGTATTGTATCTTTACTTGTTTTTACCTGTGGGTGATGTGTATTGTATATTTACTTGTTTGTACCTGTGGGTGATGTGTATTGTATATTTACTTGTTTGTACCTGTGGGTGATGTGTATTGTATCTTTAGTTGTACCTGTGGGTGATATGTATTGTATCTTTAGTTGTACCTTTGGGTGATGTGTATTGTATCTTCACATTGTACCTGTGGGTGATGTGTATTGTATCTTTAGTTGTTTGTACCTGTGGGTAATGTGTATTGTATCTTTAGTTGTTTGTATCTGTGGGTGATGTGTATTGTATCTTTAGTTGTTTGTACCTGTGGGTGATGTGTATTGTATCTTTACTTGTTTTTACCTGTGGGTAATGTGTATTGTATCTTTAGTTGTACCTGTGGGTGATATTTATTGTATCTTTAATTGTACCTGTGGGTGATGTGTATTGTATCTTCACATTGTACCTGTGGGTAATGTGTATTGTATCTTTAGTTGTACCTGTGGGTGATGTGTATTGTATATTTACTTGTTTGTACCTGTGGGTGATGTGTATTGTATATTTACTTGTTTGTACCTGTGGGTGATGTGTATTGTATCGTTAGTTGTACCTGTGGGTAATGTGTATTGTATCTTTAGTTGTACCTGTGGGTAATGTGTATTGTATCTTTAGTTGTACCTGTGGGTGATGTGTATTGTATCTTTAGTTGTTTGTACCCGTGGGTGATGTGTATTGTATCTTTACTTGTTTGTACCTGTGGGTGATGTGTATTGTATCTTTAGTTGTACCTGTGGGTGATGTGTATTGTATCTTTAGTTGTTTGTACCTGTGGGTAATGTGTATTGTATCTTTTAGTTGTTTGTACCTGTGGGTGATGTGTATTGTATCTTTACTTGTTTGTACCTGTGGGTGATGTGTATTGTATCTTTAGTTGTTTGTACCTGTGGGTGATGTGTATTGTATCTTCACATTGTACCTGTGGGTAATGTGTATTGTATATTTACTTGTTTGTACCTGTGGGTGATGTGTATTGTATCTTTAGTTGTACCTGTGGGTGATGTGTATTGTATCTTTAGTTGTACCTGTGGGTAATGTGTATTGTATATTTACTTGTTTGTACCTGTGGGTGATGTGTATTGTATCTTTAGTTGTACCTGTGGGTGATGTGTATTGTATCTTTAGTTGTACCTGTGGGTGATGTGTATTGTATCTTTAGTTGTACCTGTGGGTGATGTGTATTGTATCTTTACTTGTTTGTACCTGTGGGTGATGTGTATTGTATCTTTACTTGTTTGTACCTGTGGGTGATGTGTATTGTATCTTTAGTTGTTTGTACCTGAGGGTGATGTGTATTGTATCTTTTAGTTGTTTGTACCTGAGGGTAATGTGTTATTGTATCTTTACTTGTTTGTACCTGTGGGTGATGTGTATTGTATCTTTACTTGTTTGTACCTGTGGGTGATGTGTATTGTATATTTACTTGTTTGTACCTGTGGGTGATGTGTATTGTATCTTTACTTGTTTGTACCTGTGGGTAATGTGTATTGTATCTTTACCTGTTTGTACCTGTGGGTGATGTGTATTGTATCTTTACTTGTTTGTACCTGTGGGTGATGTGTATTGTATCTTTTAGTTGTTTGTACATGTGGGTGATATTTATTGTATCTTTAGTTGTTTGTACCTGTGGGTAATGTGTATTGAATATTTACCTGTTTGTACCTGTGGGTAATGTGTATTGTATCTTTACTTGTTTGTACCTGTGCGTGATGTGTATTGTATCTTTACTTGTTTGTACCTGTGGGTGATGTGTATTGTATCTTTACTTGTTTGTACCTGTGCGTGATGTGTATTGTATCTTTACTTGTTTGTACCTGTGCATGATGTGTATTATATCTTTACTTGTTTGTACCTATGCGTGATGTGTATTGTATCTTTAGTTGTTTGTACCCGTGGGTAATGTGTATTGTATCTTTACCTGTTTGAACCTGTGGGTAATGTGTATTGTATATTTACTTGTTTGTGTCTGTAGGTATGGGTTTAAGCTGATGTTGGATCAGATGTTATTGGGAGAGGTGACTTCATCCGAGGAATTACAGGAATATATGGAGGAATATGACCGTGATTGGTACATAGGACTGGAATCAGATGAACAATGGAAGTCTGCTGTACTGGCCAGCAAACCAAATCTCTTCTCTCTTGGTCATAACAATCAACAGGTATAACTCTACAAAACCATATCTCATTGTTATAGAACATCTTTAGTTATCATCAATACTGTTGTATGTGTCTAATCCAGTGAATTGTATCACATAGTAGTTATATCTCATTATAATTAACAGGTACTGCACTCTAGTGACTTGTCACTTGTAGTACATGTACAGTATGATACCTCACAATCATCAACAGTATTGTATATCTCACAGTCATCAACAGTATTGTATGATATCTCAGTCATCAACAGTATTGTATGATATCTCAGTCATCAACAGTATTGTATGATATCTCACAGTCATCAACAGTATTGTATGATATCTCAGTCATCAACAGTATTGTATGATATCTCAGTCATCAACAGTATTGTATGATATCTCACAGTCATCAACAGTATTGTATGATATCACAGTCATCAACAGTATTGTATGATATCACAGTCATCAACAGTATTGTATGATATCTCACAGTCATCAACAGTATTGTATGATATCTCAGTCATCAACAGTATTGTATGATATCTCTGTCATCAACAGTATTGTATGATATCTCTGTCATCAACAGTATTGTATGATATCTCTGTCATCAACAGTATTGTATGATATCTCTGTCATCAACAGTATTGTATGATATCTCTGTCATCAACAGTATTGTATGATATCTCTGTCATCAACAGTATTGTATGATATCTCTGTCATCAACAGTATTGTATGATATCTCAGTCATCAACAGTATTGTATGATATCTCTGTCATCAACAGTATTGTATGATATCTCTGTCATCAACAGTATTGTATGATATCTCTGTCATCAACAGTATTGTATGATATCTCTGTCATCAACAGTATTGTATGATATCTCTGTCATCAACAGTATTGTATGATATCTCACAGTCATCAACAGTATTGTATGATATCTCAGTCGTCAACAGTATTGTATGATGTCTCTGTCATCAACAGTATTGTATGATATCTCACAGTCATCAACAGTATTGTATGATATCTCACAGTCATCAACAGTATTGTATGATATCTCATAGTCATCAACAGTATTGTATGATATCTCAGTCATCAACAGTATTGTATGATATCTCAGTCATCAACAGTATTGTATGATATCTCAGTCATCAACAGTATTGTATGATATCTCATAGTCATCAACAGTATTGTATGGTATCTCATAGTCATCAACAGTATTGTATGATATCTTGGTCATCAACAGTATTGTATGATATCTCACAGTCATCAACAGTATTGTATGATATCTCAGTCATCAACAGTATTGTATGATATCTCAGTCATGAACAGTATTGTATGATATCACAGTCACCAACAGTATTGTATATCTCACAGTCATCAACAGTATTGTATGATATCTCACAGTCATCAACAGTATTGTATGATATCTCACAGTCATCAACAGTATTGTATGATATCTCACAGTCATCAATAGTATTGTATGATATCTCACAGTCATCAGTATTGTATGATATCTCACACTCAACAGTATTGTATATCTCACAGTCATCAACAGTATTGTATGATATCTCACAGTCATCAACAGTATTGTATGATATCTCACAGTCATCAACAGTATTGTATGATATCTCATAGTCATCAACAGTATTGTATGATATCTCAGTCATCAACAGTATTGTATGATATCTCAGTCATCAACAGTATTGTATGATATCTCAGTCATCAACAGTATTGTATGGTATCTCATAGTCATCAACAGTATTGTATGGTATCTCAGTCGTCAACAGTATTGTATGATGTCTCTGTCATCAACAGTATTGTATGATATCTCACAGTCATCAACAGTATTGTATGATATCTCTGTCATCAACAGTATTGTATGATATCTCACAGTCATCAACAGTATTGTATGATATCTCATAGTCATCAACAGTATTGTATGATATCTCAGTCATCAACAGTATTGTATGATATCTCATAGTCATCAACAGTATTGTATAATATCTTGGTCATCAACAGTATTGTATGATATCTCACAGTCATCAACAGTATTGTATGATATCTCAGTCATCAACAGTATTGTATGATATCTCAGTCATGAACAGTATTGTATGATATCACAGTCACCAACAGTATTGTATATCTCACAGTCATCAACAGTATTGTATGATATCTCACAGTCATCAACAGTATTGTATGATATCTCACAGTCATCAACAGTATTGTATGATATCTCACAGTCATCAATAGTATTGTATGATATCTCACAGTCATCAGTATTGTATGATATCTCACACTCAACAGTATTGTATATCTCACAGTCATCAACAGTATTGTATGATATCTCACAGTCATCAATAGTATTGTATGATATCTCACAGTCATCAGTATTGTATGATATCTCACAGTCATCAACAGTATTGTATGATATCTCACAGTCATCAACAGTATTGTATGATATCTCACAGTCATCAACAGTATTGTATGATATCTCACACTCAACAGTATTGTATGATATCTCACAGTCATCAACAGTATTGTATGATATCTCACAGTCATCAACAGTATTTTATGATATCTCATAGTCATCAACAGTATTGTATGATATCTCATAGTCATCAACAGTATTGTATGATATCTCACAGTCATGAACAGTATTGTATGATATCTCTGTCATGAACAGTATTTTATGATATCACAGTCACCAACAGTATTGTATATCTCACAGTCATCAACAGTATTGTATGATATCTCACAGTCATCAACAGTATTGTATGATATCTCACAGTCAACAGTATTGTATGATATCTCACAGTCATCAACAGTATTGTATGATATCTCATAGTCATCAACAATATTGTATGATATCTCAGTCATCAACAGTATTGTATGATATCTCAGTCATCAACAGTATTGTATGATATCTCAGTCATCAACAGTATTGTATGATATCTCAGTCACCAACAGTATTGTATGATATCTCAGTCATCAACAGTATTGTATGATATCTCAGTCATCAACAGTATTGTATGATATCTCAGTCACCAACAGTATTGTATGATATCTCAGTCATCAACAGTATTGTATGATATCTCAGTCATCAACAGTATTGTATGATATCTCAGTCATCAACAGTATTGTATGATATCTCACAGTCAACAGTATTGTATGATATCTCACAGTCATCAACAGTATTGTATGATATCTCATAGTCACCAACAGTATTGTATGATATCTCAGTCATCAACAGTATTGTATGATATCTCAGCCATCAACAGTATTGTATGATATCTCACAGTCATCAACAGTATTGTATGATATCTCAGCCATCAACAGTATTGTATGATATCTCAGCCATCAACAGTATTGTTTGTACACTCATTGTAATATTTAGGTAATAGTGAGTAGGAAAATCTGTGGAACAAGAAGATAAAATTAACAGTATGTCAAATTAATTATAAAGTATGAATAATAATCATTTATTAAGTCAGAATGCAAATTACCAGGTAAGTGTAGAGTAACCAAATGGAAAATTTATATTTAGTTTTCATTAATGGGAGTTTTTAACAGTTTATTTTTACTTAATGAAGGGAATTTACAATTCATTTTTCATTTTTCATTGAAGGGGACGTACACAAGTCGAGTGTTGTCATTGCAAGAAGTGGCGGCCCATATTGGCCGACTCAACACAGAGGTAGTCCGGGGACAGTGGGCAAATCTTAGCCTGGAGTTGTTGTATTTCACTAACGATGATGAGGAGCGCTATAGTATCCAAGCCCACCCCACAGTTCTCAGGAACCTCACTGTACAGTCAGCAGACCCACCTCTAGGCTATCCTATCTTTTCATCTCCTCCAATCAGCATTCCTACTATCTGAGGGGTCAAAGATCAACATAAATGACCCTCAACCCATCAGCATCCCCACCATCTAGGGGGTCAAAGATCAACATAGATGACCCTCAACCCATCAGCATCCCAACCGTCTGAGAGGTCAAAGATCAGTTCAAAATCTGTTCAGCCGATCATCATATACACCATCTATGAGGCATCTCCACCATCTCAAAGGGAAATGTCAGCAGCCTCAGCAATGGATTTGGGCTAGTTTTAATTACTATGATTATGTTAGGATACAATGGTTGAGGTTGAAACATTATAAACTACAGCTTGGGAAACACATGATACAATATTATAAGAATTATGTCACAATTCATGTCATAATAAAGTAGCGTAACCATTCTGTCATGATGGTACTAATGTAACAAGGAATCGTGATTTGAAAATTTGAAATGTTTATAAGGATTGTAAAACGGTTTATTAAATTCTGTCTCATTTTGAATGTGAGTGACATCACTAGTCTATTCCACGACAGAGTGACCTACCCTTTAAACAACCAGAAGTCATTGTGTTTAACTGTTATGCAATAGAGATAATCTTATTGTGAATTCGGTGACAGTATACATGTATCATGATTTCACAGCAGAGTTATTCCACCTCCCCCTACAATGGTCTGGATGGTCAGTTGATTACCAACATTTCATCACCCGTTAGCTAGCACTGAAATATTTGTAAATTGAGATTTGTATCTTTTAAACCCTCAGCGGACCATTTTGTTACATATTTCTATTGATATCTATGTATCAATTGGAAGCACATGCTTTGTATAGCTCTAGTCTATGTTGAACTACTGTATAGCACCGATCCTATGTCTTACATTGCTCTAATTTGCTCAAAAAAATGGTTGATTCAATAGAAAGGTCTCCAAGACATTCCAGAGTAATTATTGTAGATACATGTATCAGTTTTATTTGATGAGATATCTAATTATATGGTTACCTGTACAGGTAACAAAATAAGTAGGCAGGTAACAAAATAGCCTACCTGTTCTTCCTGTATGTCTTGTGAGTAGTGAACCTCCCTGTTCTCCCTGTATGTACCATGAGTAATGAATATCCCTGTCTTTCCTGTATGTACCATGAGTAGTGAACCTCCCTGTTCTCCCTGTATGTACCGTGAGTAATAAACCTCCCTGTTCTCCCTGTATGTACCATGAGTAATGGACCTCCCTGTTCTTCCTGTATGTACTGTGAGTAATGAACCTCTCTGTATTTACTGTAAGTAGTGAACCTCCCTGTCCTCCCTGTATGTACCATGAGTAATGAACCTCCCTGTCTCTCCTGTATGTACCATGAGTAATGAACCTCCCTGTCTCTCCTGTATGTACTGTGTGTAGTGAACCTCCCTGTCTCTCCTGTATGTACCGTGAGTAGTGAACCTCCCTGTTCTCCCTGAATGTATTGTGAGTAGTGAGCCTCCCTGTCTCTCCTGTATGTACCGTGAGTAGTGAACCTCCCTGTCCTCCCTGTATGTACCATGAGTAATGAACCTCCCTGTCTCTCCTTTATGTACTGTGTGTAGTGAACCTCCCTGTCCTCCCTGTATGTACCATGAGTAATGAACCTCCCTGTCTCTTTCTGTATGTACCGTGAGTAGTGAACCTCCCTGTCCTCCCTGTATGTACTGTGAGAAGTGAACCTCCCTGTCCTCCCTGTATGTACCATGAGTAATGAACCTCCCTGTCTCTCCTGTATGTACCGTGAGTAGTGAACCTCTGTCTCTCCTGTATGTACCGTGAGTAGTGAACCTCTGTCTCTCCTGTATGTACCGTGAGTAGTGAACCTCCCTGTATGTACCATGAGTAATGAACCTCCCTGTCTCTCCTGTATGTACAGTGAGTAGTGAACCTCCCAGTCCTCCCTGTATGTACCATGAGTAATGAACCTCCCTGTCTCTCCTGTATGTACCGTGAGTAGTGAACCTCCCTGTCTCTCCTGTATGTACCGTGAGTAATGAACCTCCCTGTCTCTCCTGTATGTACTGTGAGTATTGAACCTCCCTGTCCTACCTGTATGTACCATGAGTAATGAACCTCCCTGTCTCTCCTTTATGTACAGTGAGTAGTGAACCTCCCAGTCCTCCCTGTATGTACCATGAGTAATGAACCTCCCTGTCTCTCCTGTATGTACCGTGAGTAGTGAAACTCCCTGTCCTCCCTGTATGTACCATGAGTAGTGAACCTCCCTGTCCTCCCTGTATGTATTGTGAGTAGTGAACCTCCCTGTCCTCCCTGTATGTACCATGAGTAGTGAACCTCCCTGTCCTCCCTGTATGTATTGTGAGTAGTGAACCTCCCTGTTCTCCCTGTATGTACCGTGAGTAGTGAACCTCCCTGTTCTCCCTGTATGTACCATGAGTAGTGAACCTCCCTGTTCTCCCTGTATGTACCGTGAGTAGTGAACCTCCCTGTTCTCCCTGTATGTACCATGAGTAGTGAACCTCCCTGTCCTCCCTGTATGTACCATGAGTAGTGAACCTCCCTGTTCTCCCTATATGTACCATGAGTAATGAACCTCCCTGTTCTCCCTGTATGTACCGTGAGTAATGAACCTCCCTGTCTCTCCTGTATGTACAGTGAGTAGTGAACCTCCCAGTCCTCCCTGTATGTACCATGAGTAATGAACCTCCCTGTCTCTCCTGTATGTACCGTGAGTAGTGAACCTCCCTGTCTCTCCTGTATGTATCGTGAGTAATGAACCTCCCTGTCTCTCCTGTATGTACTGTGAGTATTGAACCTCCCTGTCCTACCTGTATGTACCATGAGTAATGAACCTCCCTGTCTCTCCTTTATGTACAGTGAGTAGTGAACCTCCCAGTCCTCCCTGTATGTACCATGAGTAATGAACCTCCCTGTCTCTCCTGTATGTACCGTGAGTAGTGAAACTCCCTGTCCTCCCTGTATGTACCATGAGTAGTGAACCTCCCTGTCCTCCCTGTATGTATTGTGAGTAGTGAACCTCCCTGTCCTCCCTGTATGTACCATGAGTAGTGAACCTCCCTGTCCTCCCTGTCCTCCCTGTATGTATTGTGAGTAGTGAACCTCCCTGTTCTCCCTGTATGTACCGTGAGTAGTGAACCTCCCTGTTCTCCCTGTATGTACCATGAGTAGTGAACCTCCCTGTTCTCCCTGTATGTACCGTGAGTAGTGAACCTCCCTGTTCTCCCTGTATGTACCATGAGTAGTGAACCTCCCTGTTCTCCCTGTATGTACCATGAGTAGTGAACCTCCCTGTTCTCCCTATATGTACCATGAGTAATGAACCTCCCTGTTCTCCCTGTATGTACCGTGAGTAATAAACCTCCCTGTTCTCCCTGTATGTACCGTGAGTAATAAACCTCCCTGTTCTCCCTGTATGTACTGTGAATAATGAGCCTCCCTGTTCTCCCTGTATGTATTGTGAGAGTGTTGATGTCTTATTTGATAATGCTAACCTCAGCTCTAGTGCTACTTTAAAGGAAATGAATGTAGTGTTGAAATCTTAGTGACAAAGGTTTCCGTTGGTAATAAGATGTTGCATAATTTTTCGTGTAAAATCAGTCGTAATGAGATTTTAGCCTTCTGTGACTGACTATTGACAAAATCACAACTAATGCACCGTAGAGAAACTATGTCAGTATTATGTGCCATTATGATAATAACATTATATTTGTATTTAATAATTTTGGTGACATGCAAAACATTCAGAAGCTGTTTAATGAATAACACAATATGTTGAAGAAATAATAATTTGCTGTAAAGTGACATACAGTACTGATTTCTTTCGAATATACTTTTATTTTTTGAAAATTGACTATGTTGTCATTGAATTTCTGCATAGTGTTCATAAACTGTTTCTTTTTGTGAATTATTACAGAACTATTATATATATCAAACATTATTTTTCAGAAAGAAATACAATGAACTTCCAATCTGATCAATTATATTAGTTTTAGATTTACATAATATGTGTTTTAGGTTTACAACATATCAGCCCAAGGATTACATATCCAAATAACAGCATATCACTCTTTATTTTAGGGACCTGCTTAGAAAAGTGGTCTTTTGGATAGAATGAATGTTCAACAGTTGATCATCAAACTTTCTTTATATGAACAGAACACTGAACTCAAGAAAATAATCTCATCTTAATGTCTTTATATCATCAGAACTGTTGTTTCCTACAAGTTTTTAGGTTGTGAACTTTCATTTAAAATCCATGTGAAAGGACAAAATCTGAGTGGCTCTGCTTATGTGTGTTTATCTCTTATAATCATAATGCAAGAGGAAGCCATAGTTTAGGAGAGCATTATTTGTGTGCATGGAAAAGAGCAAAACGGACATTTTGCATGATTTTCAATGGTATTACATGGGATCATGGCAATTATTTGTTCAATACATTTGTAGGAAATCAAATGATTACCGTATTTCAAATGTGATGTAGAGACAAAATCTGGAGAGAGCACCAGGGTGACTGATATGAGACACCATATTCTCACTGCAAGGCCCTAAATATTTAAATAATGTAGGAAGATAAATGGAATTCAAGGAGATCTATTAACTTTGTAGGTGTGTATCATGAAAATCAATAATTAAACTTAAGACAACAGTATTCCTGTAATCCCTGTAGTTCAGGTTCCCAAAGTACAAAGTACATGGAATGTCCGTTTCATTTTTATTCTCTGATCGGTAAATTATTAAAACATATCACTTTTTTTTGCTATAAATAGTTTTATACCACAGAACCTTAATTTGAATTTGTAAACATGCCCACTTTAAACATTCTTAATATTTGTATTATGTAATCTCAGTATACTATCTAAATGTAAGTTAATGTTGAAGTATGTTGAGGCTTGGCGTGAGATTCACCTAGATCTATTGTATTAAATCGCTGTAGTAATGTCTTCATGACATAATGTTGTCTGTGATAATTTACATAATTATTTATATCTTTTATGGTTGTTTATTGATTGATTTATTTATTATTGTTTGTGGTTATGTACCTATGTGCTCTGCTGCCATAGGTAGAGGATTTACTGGTATACAGCTGTATTACCCCACCCCCAACCCCACCTACCAGATCTGCTCTCTGTTTTATGACTTTACATGAAAATAATATGAAATAATAAATTTGCTACCATTATTTATTATTTATGTAGTGAGTGGTAAATTGGTCCTTGTAATCGCTTCATAAAAATGTCAAAAATTGTTGTCAGTGTTTTACCGTACTCATCATTTATTTTTAAATCTAGTGAATGTCATCAATGTTATGCATTTGAGAAAGGATTTTATAATAAGTAGTTTTTGTCATTATCTATAATTTGACTGCACAATGAAGGAATGTTCATTTCAAATAGTGTGACAGCACATTCAAATGACTCTATATAGGTCCTTTGTCAAAATGAAAATGTTCATATGGAACCAACTCCAGCTACCCACCGTACATGACTGGATATTCTGTTGCAGCTAGATGTGGGTATATTGTTTTGTTGCAGAGGAATATTTCTGTTTGCCACAGCTGAATATTTCCTCTTCTAGATATATCTCCCGATGTGGTATAGCTGAATATCTCCTTCTAGATCCAGATATATCTCCTAACATGGTATAGCTGAATATCTCTTGTTCTAGATCCAGATATATCTCCTGATGTAATAGAGCTGAATTTCTCATTTTAGATCCAGATATATCTCCCAGCATGGTATAGCTGAATATCTCATTTTAGATCCAGATATATCTCCCAGCATGGTATAGCTGAATATCTCTTATTTTAGATCCAGATATATCTCCCAACATGGTATAGCTGAATATCTTGTTTTAGATCTAGATATATCTCCCAACATGGTATAGCTGAATATCTTGTTTTAGATCTAGATATATCTCGTTCTACATCCAGATATATCTCCCAACATGGTACAGCTGAATATCTCCTTTTAGATCTAGATATATCTCCCAACATGGTATAGCTGAATATCTCTTGTTCTAGATCCAGATATATCTCCTGATGTAATAGAGCTGAATTTCTCATTTTAGATCCAGATATATATTTTCCAACATGGTATAGCTGAATATCTCATTTTAGATCTAGATATATCAGCTGACATTGTATAGCTCAATACCTCGTTACAGATATCCTTGTATGAAATTTAGAATTATGTTTCATTGGATATCTCATGTTTCTGTTTGATACCCTTTAGGCTTGATACCCTGTAGGCTTGATACCCTTTAGGCTATGTTTACGACTCCATATATCCACCTCAGGCTCTGGCAGAATAACCTTTCTTGTACTGTATTCTGCGAGTGAAAAACATTTTTGAAATATGATTTTCAAGAGAAATACCCTGGTCTTGATTATCACTGTAAAAGATTAATTTTGTACATTAACATTTCTCTGAATATGATTAGTTCAGGAAATTAATAGTGGAAAAGAAACCTCACAATAAACACATGTAATATTATCAAATTTGTTGAAATTATCCCAATGTTGAACAATTTTTAGATTGGAGTTAATGATGCCGTCCATTACATGTGAAAGTATCCTGTATCAATACAGAATATGATATGTGAAAGTATCCTGTTATACATACAGAATATGATATGTGAAAGTATCCTGTATAGATACAGAATATGATATGTGAAAGTATCCTGTATACATACAGAATATGATATGTGAAAGTATCCTGTATAGATACAGAATATGATATGTGAAAGTATCCTGTATAGATACAGAATATGATATGTGAAAGTATCCTGTATCAATACAAATATGATATGTGAAAGTATCCTGTATACATACAGAATATGATATGTTAAAGTATCCTGTATAGATACAGAATATGATATCTTAAAGTATCCTGTATAGATACAGAATATGATATGTGAAAGTATCCTGTATCAATACAAATATGATATGTGAAAGTATCCTGTATAGATACAGAATATGATATGTGAAAGTATCCTGTATACATATAGTCCTGTATGTACAGATTTAATAGTTAATTGTGCTCAAAGATCTTTACCGATACTGTATAAGGTTTATTTCTTCAACCATGAAGTAGAGTGTTGCTACTGAACCTGTTTATCCAGTCAGTTGATGGAGTACAGAATATTAATTAAATCAATTAAGTGAGAACACTGTATATATATTTACCAAGTACACCACTATACCAGTTACGACAAAGGCATCATTTTACAGAGAACACAAATTTAGGGAGTACTTGGTATCCATACTGTCAATTTAGGAAGTATTAAATAAAATTTATGGCATGCATCAGTTTTAGGAGTACATTTGTTTATGATGAACACCTGATTCAGTTAACAGGAACACACGTTTACTCAGCACTAAGGGGTGAATTGGAGTGCATTTAAACCTGTTAGTGTTGTTTTTACATGAATGTGCTCATTGTGGTGAAGTTACAAACCTTCAGTGCATCTATATTTTTTTGTATTTAAGTTTATGTTTACAACACAATTAATTCACGATACAAGTAACAGATTTAATGTAAACAGCATGATCTTAAATTTGCTTTGTGGTTAAGTATTTGTTTTTAAATCGTGTCCTAATTTGGAGGCCGAGATATACTAATTATCAGAAAATATTTCAAATACATGTATGTTTTTTGCATAAACTGACTGTAGCTTATTTATTTGATTTAGGATGTAAATTATTCATGGTCAGTTTGCAGCTCTATAAGTGAGAAGTTTGACAAGCCAAGTTATTGTTTTTGTACACAGCTCTATGTACTGGAGTAATTATACAATAAAATGATTGTCTTGTAAAAGGTCTTTTGTCTCTTCTTTTACAAAAAGACTGAAATTGCATGGTGTTTCAAATACATGTACAATGTAGATATATTTTCAGTTTACCTTCCCAAAGGAGAAGTGAACTGCTTAAGCTTAGGTGTGACATCCATTAGGTATCAACTTTTCCCTTAAACAACTTCTCAATAACCAAAAGGCTCAACAAACTTGATATTGGGCTGTAGGGCTATCAAGTTCCTTCAAATAAATTACCTTGATCTACATTCAAGGTCGCAGGGGTCAAGTAGTCTAAAATCTTTAAACAGTGATTTCTTGGTGACCAATTGCCACAATATACGGTTAGTAGTCGGGTGTGCTGCAATGAAGGGCTACAAAATGTATTTAATTGAATAAACTTAGCCAATTCTAAAATGTGAATGAAGTGGTAATCAGCTTAGTATCCGAGTGCATAAATGACCTTAATCAACTCATTTTGCATTAGAAGCAGGTGAGAGATACAGACCTATTGGGCCTCTAGTTTTTAATTTGAATAGTACATGTCAACATCATAAAAGATAAATTAACAAACATAAAGAGTATTGCTTAAGCAATACATGTCCCCTGCCAGACCCGCTAGCAATTATTGTCATTTACAAGTATCTGTTTGATCCAAATCCTTCAAGGAATGAAACATTTAGAGCACTGAAAATGATTTTTTTTAAATAGTTACAGTGACTTAGACCTTTGATCCAATAACCCTGAAACTCGAACTTGACTTAGAAATGAATAAATTACAAGCTCTACCAAATTTTAACTCATTATCCACATGTGTGGTAAAGAAAGAAAAGGGAAACAATCTTATCTGTGACATATTATTACAAAGTCTCATTTGATGCAAAGTTTTAGCTCATTAATCTGAAGACATGACTGAAAAGATAATTTGTAAAACATCAGATGGGATGGACAGATAGAAACCCAAGTCCTAACTAGTCAGGTTCTACTAGGTTCTTCTAGCAGTAGTTATGTCTAACAATATTTCAACCACTGGTATAAAATAACCTTACTATTAGTTACTCTTTAACTGCATGTTTTAACCACAGGTATAAACTAATCTTACTATTATTAATTAGTCATATGAAAACTGTTACAGTATGATTTAACCATGGGTATAAAATGACCTTACTATTAGTTAGTCTTAACTATATGATTTAACCACTGGTATAAACTAACCTTACTATAATTATAAATCAGTCATATTAAAACTATATGTTTTAACCACTGGTATAAACTAACCTTACTAAAGTCATCTTACTACAATGATTAAATTGTACAGAATCACACTTGCTTTGCTTCTTTGTAAAATCAAAACAACAGTGATTTTTTGTCATCAATAATAATTTATTCCTTACATCAAGGCAAATAAAACGTGAATTCTGTATTTACTACCGTGGTTAGTTCCTGATCCTTGGACCACTGTGAGCGACATATACACACAATGTGTCAACAACATATATAAAAGCTTTTTAATAAACAGGTTTAACAATGCTGTATAATATAAACACATAAAATTGGAAGCAAAACTTATCTTCTGGCATTTGAAATAGACAATTATGGCAAAGAAATCACTAACTTATTCCTTTGAGAAAATGAATTGGTATCTTTTTCTTTTGAGCACAATTATAAACACTAAATTCTTCTTTTTGTGAATATTAATTGGTAACATCAATCTTCCATTGAGAATATTTATTTAATAGCCACAAACTTCTTTGAGCATACCACCGGGTAATAACTGCTGAATTCTTCCTTTGAGAATATTTATTGCTAAATTGTTTCGTGGAGAATATTAATTTCTGGCTTACATGTTGATAAGGGAATAGTCCATTAATTCTAGCTTACACAACAGTAACTCCTTTGGAGAGGATTAAATTCCGGTGTAGATAATGGTTAATTCATGACTATGCTACTGATCAAATACTTCCTCCTCTAGTAAGGTTAGAGTCCGGGGTTAAAGAAAAGTTCTTTGCCATCAATCAAGTGATTCCCATGTAGTATAGATACAATGTAATATTGTCTCTTGGCTTGAAGAAAAGACCTTTCGCCATCAATCAAGTAATCCCCTTAGGGGCTATGTATTTTGATGTGACATGGTCTTCCATTTGGAAGTCTTTGTGGCTTTTACTGAAAAAGAAACAAACAAGAAACTTGCTACAATTGTATTAGTTGTTTTATGATATAGAATTATCAAAATGTATCCACTGTAATCAATACAATTTTACCTTGTTAATAATGATAGATTCTACAATATAAAGGATCAAAGCATGGCCCATTTTGGAAACTGGACCTGCTAAGCTTAGCAATATATATAGAAAAAAAATCTCACTGAATGACATAACTCTCCCTGGCTGTAACACTGGTTTAAGGAACTTTGAATTCCAATTAAAATGCCATGATAAATATTTAATATGCATTAATCTATTTTCTGTCAATATAATCTGTCTGTCATTATGTAAGAGTTATGTCCCATGTAATAAGTCCAACTATTACCCAATCAGCCAACAGAAGGGTTATACAAACTATTACCCAATCAGCCAGCAGAAGGGTTATACAAACTATCACCCAATCAGCAAGCAGAAGGGTTATACAAACTATTACCCAATCAGCCAACAGAAGGATTATACAAACTATTATCCAATCAGCCAACAGAAGGGTTATACAAACTATTACCCAATCAGCAAGCAGAAGGGTTATACAAACTATTACCCAATCAGCCAACAGAAGGGTTATACAAACTATCACCCAATCAGCAAGCAGAAGGGTTATACAAACTATTACCCAATCAGCCAACAGAAGGATTATACAAACTATTATCCAATCAGCCAACAGAAGGGTTATACAAACTATTACCCAATCAGCAAGCAGAAGGGTTATACAAACTATTACCCAATCAGCCAACAGAAGGATTATACAAACTATCACCCAATCAGCAAACAGAAGGGTTATACAAACTATTACCCAATCAGCCAACAGAAGGGTTATACAAACTATCACCCAATCAGCCAGCAGAAGGGTTATACATGACTATATGTCTCGTCTGTCCCTCTTTGTAAACAAACTATGATTTAAGCAAACTCCAAAATTGAATAAAATTTTGGTATTTTTTTCCAAAAGCAATTACAAAACATGTATGAGACATAGTATTGATACATGTATTGCAAAAGAAATAGTTTTATGATATTACTGTAATAGAACATGTTTTAATTTGACTAAAAACTCATTTATAAGTCTGATAGAGAAGCAATAAATATCCTGTGTTAATTTGTCAACATTTAAGGTTTTTAAATGCCAGAATACAGCCAAAAATTAAAGTTCACATAATTAGCAGGAGGTGTTAAGATGTTCATATAATAATACATACTTTCTGAGCAACAAAATAATCTCAATGCAAAACTTTTAAAAGTGAAATGTTGATGAAGATGCCATTGTTGCTGGAAAAGTAACACCATAGACCGCTTTCACAACTTTTCGTCACAGGCAAGACAAAAACCGCTGTGTGTGTCGTAATAGTAATGTTCAAATTTTACTTTGATTTAAGCTGTCAGTTTTTGTCTAGAATAAACGATGGCAGTGAATCCCGAGTATCTATTTGATAACTACTATTCCCGGGTATCTATTTGATTACTATTATTCCCGAGTATCTACAGAGGAGCCCACTTATTGGCATATCGGTTATTTGAATATCCCGCTTATTTGCATAAAATTCTCAGGTCCCAATTTTTTTCTTCTTTATCTTTGTATTTTAATACCGTGTATTTGCATCGACTAAAACACCGACTCCCGCTTATATGCATATAAAAATTCCAAAAAAGTCGAAAAAGTTTAATTTATTTTAGGGTATTTTTGTGATTTTCCCGTAATAAAAGTTTTATGAAATGTGTTTTAACTTACATATTGATTCGACACGATGCACAACGTTATCTTATCATTGGTTCACACTTCGTCAATACAGGTTACGTTCGATGCATCGATATCGACATTTAGTCATTATCCAGACCATATCAGTAGCAATGTGCAGAAGAATTACTGAATAAAATATTTATATACCTCATCTTTTGATGAGATTTGTTTATATATTACAGCATCATTCCAAACCTAGCTGTGTTCTGTGCACTTGAACACTCGCTGAGGCAGGTTGCGATTGCCATGATTGTTTACTCGGCGCGTTGCATTGTGGGGGCATATGTGTAATTAATGACAACTCTTTTTGTATATGCGCCATTTTCCAAAACAAACCCAAACGACAATACACATGTCACGGTCATTTAAGACAGTCTATTGCTTCAGCAGTTCATCATTTATGATCAAACAACCAATATACTCATAGCAGGAACTCAACGCATGTCGAGATGATAATGAATGTTAATTGAAACGATGATATTGATGATTGAACATCGTAGTGCCAATCCACGCGTGTATGACCGATATCGGACCCAGAGACTCGGTGACAAGTAGTAAACGATGAAGTGTATGCAAATTTTTTGTACATTTACAAAGAATAACAACCCATGTGTTTCGTATTTACTCTTATATTTTAAATATCTTTTTTTAAATATATTTTTAATGCAAATAACGTACACAATCATATAGCGCCCATTTTGAGTACCTACCTGACGATCTACATGTGCATAAGAGGGGCCAAAACCCAACTCCGCCTATACGAATACTCCGGTTATTTGCATATTTTGTCATGGAAAAAGGGCTATGCAAATAAGCGGGTTGCTCTGTATTTGATTACTATTATTCCCGAGTATCTATTTGATTACGACTAATCCCGAGTATCTATTTGATGACTATTATTCCTGAGTATCTATTTGATGACTACTATTCCCGAGTATCTATTTGATGACTATTATTCCCGAGTATCTATTTGATTACTACTATTCCCGAGTATCTATTTGATTACTACTATTCCCGGGTATCTATTTGATTACTATTATTCCCGAGAATCTATTTGATTACGACTAATCCTGAGTATCTATTTGATTACTATTATTCCCGAGTATCTATTTGACTACTACTATTCCCGAGTATCTATTTGATTACTACTATTCCCGAGTATCTATTTGATTACTACCATTCCTGAGTATCTATTTGATTACGACTATTCCCGAGTATCTGATTACTACTATTCCCGAGTATCTATTTGATTACTACTAATCCCGAGTATCTATTTGATTACTATTATTCCCGAGTATCTATTTGACTACTACTATTCCCGAGTATCTATTTGATTACTACTATTCCCGAGTATCTATTTGATTACTACTATTCCCGAGTATCTATTTGATTACTACCATTCCTGAGTATCTATTTGATTACTACTATTCCCGAGTATCTATTTGATTACGACTATTCCCGAGTATCTGATTACTACTATTCCCGAGTATCTATTTGATTACTACTATTCCCGAGTATCTATTTGATTACGACTATTCCCGAGTATCTATTTGATTACTACTATTCCCGAGTATCTATTTGATTACGACTATTCCCGAGTATCTATTTGATTACTACTATTCCCGAGTATCTATTTGATTACGACTATTCCCGAGTATCTATTTGATTACTACTATTCCCGAGTATCTATTTGATTACTACTATTCTCGAGTATCTATTTGATTACTACTATTCCCGAGTATCTATTTGATTACTACTATTCCCGAGTATCTATTTGATTACGACTATTCCCGAGTATCTATTTGATTACTACAAAGTGTACTTACTTCCAACACTGACTACAGTAAAGATCCATATCACAGCCATGACAGCGAACCATGGCATCCTCAGTACAGATAGAACAGTAGGGTAGTTCATCCTCATCCTCCTGTTACCATATGTATAACAATAGATTTGTATACAGTGTAACAAAATAATTCATTACTAACAAATCATAAAGTACTGACAATAGTCATAAGTACACACAGAACAGTCAACAATTTCCCAACTTGTGAGGAATATTTCTTTAACGGGAGATGTATACTTTTCTTCGATGATATTCATTTCCGATAAAATTGGATCACTTTTTATCTTTTAGCTGTCATGTGCTGAATTCATGGCGTCTGTATGGAAGTGTAATAAGAATTATTTACTATAATTGATCTGTTCCAGTTATTGCCCTCTCAGAGGGTTTTTTATTACATTAATCTTTTCATTTCGATCACTTTCCTTTACATTTTCAAACCTTACCTGTGACCTTTATTTTTAAACCTTACCTGTGACCCTTATTTTTAAACCTTACCTGTGACCTTTATTTTTAAACCTTACCTGTGACCTATATTTTTAAATCTTACCCGTGACCTTTATTTTTAAAACCCCCGGC
>NW_022979307.1:0-33876 GCF_902652985.1 Pecten maximus
AATAACCGTATTTAACAAGATTCTGTGATGCTGACATCGATGCCATATCAATAACGGCATTGTGTCGTACCATTTTGAACAAGTTTTTTTCTGACATTTGACAAGCACTATAAATCTGCCATATCAAATAACGGGCAGTGTGTACCATTTAACAAGTTCTGTGTTTACATCGGCCATATCAAATAACGGGCAGTGTGTACCATTTAACAAGTTCTGTGTTTACATCGGCCAGATCGAATACCGGGCAGTATTTAGCATGTACTGTATCTCTCCCAGATTGAATAACGGTCAGTGTATACCATTTAACCATTTAACAGATATAATATATCGGCCATATCGAAAAAATGGTGTAAACCATGACTATATCAAATCTGACATTAACAAAATGAAATTAAAGGATTTTACATTTGCTGAATAGTCAATAGGATAAATTGAATTAAAAGAAAAGGTTTGATGTCATAAAATATAAAAGAAAATGCACATGATTACGTAATCAAAAGATTACCCACAAGCCATTTTTCGTGCGTTGGTATCGATATAATGTTTGGTTCTAAACTCGAAAAGACACTGTAAAGGAGAAGATAGATCAAGTGCACAAAGACCAAATGATGTGTTAAAACCTAAAGGAACAGTTGACAGCATAATTATGGATGTGTGAATTATTTCATTAGATATATACTTATACAGTAAAAAGCTGGTGTAAATTTTACCAACTGAATATCGAATCCCCATACAGATCGTCTACCAATAGGTTTAACCTATGGGGGTGTGTCACCTTGGCCGTAAGAACTTCAGGGCTCCTGACAAGCGCTATGCAGATACGACAGGCGCTTGATATTTCACGTTATACCGTTTCGCATGTTGCTCTACCGGACAAAACTCACTTGTAAAAATCTTGTATTTCTTGGAATCATTATGTAGCTTTATTTGGAATTTTGACTGAGACTACTCTAGGGTGTTACTGGGTAACGGAAATACATCATGGTTACGTAAATTGGAGAATAACAAGAAAGAAATGGAGTGGGAGGAGGGATCGGGAATGATTTAAAATAAGTTTGTATTATCAACAGTTATTCCTTTTAAAAATCAATCAAGATGCATGTACATGTATGCGTCCAAATTAGTTTTAACGACAGAATATTCTAGTTCACTGACACGATTTTCACCTAATATTTAAAAGAGTAAGATCACGTTTCGTCACATACTCGTTTACCTGATGCTCAGGCAATATGTGATTGAATTAAATGATGTGACTTGATTTGGATGAATGTAGTATTTTTCCTTAGAAATTCATTACTTGATCTTGCTTAACATTGATTTTTTTCTTATTCGGGTACAAACATTAACTCGTTTGAGAAAAAGTTTAAAAATCGATTGATTTTACGCTAAAATTGTTCCGTTTCTTCCCGTCATTCCTAATTATACACCTTTCTTTAACGTCCAACTTCCGGTTGAGCTGTCAATAATTCATGCAAACGGTTATACGGCATACAAACCGTTGTGGTAGGAAAGGAATCGCCTACTAGCAGGTTGTTATTGTGACGTTACAAAGAATGTATATGTAGCGATACATTATGGAGTTCCATACGCGACGGTGCAGTGCTTACAGCTTGCAGTAAGTAGGCAGTCAGCTGTTAATAGACAGTAAGCTGTTAATAGACAGTCAGCTGTTAATAGACAGTCTGCTGTTAATAGACAGTAAACTGTTAATGGACAGTAAGCTGTTAATAGACAGTCTGCTGTTAATAGACAGTAAACTGTTAATGGACAGTCAGCTGTTAATAGACAATAAACTGTTAATAGACAGTAAACTGTTAATAGACAGTAAACTGTTAATAGACAGTAAACTGTTAATAGACAGTAAGCAGTATGTAGGCAGTAAACAGCTACACAATAAGCAAAATACGTTTTGTACAGTATATAGGCAATAAGCAGAAAGCAGTAATTAGTTCGTAGACATTAAACCGGTACACAACAACTAAGACACTATAGGTATTTTTAAAAGTAGGTAATAACCAGGAGTAAGTAGGCAGTAGGCACTTACACAATAAGCAACATACAGTAGGTACATGTACTAGGAAGGCAGCAAGTAAGCAGCAATTAGCAAGTTGTCAGTAAACAGTACATTTTGTAAGTTAACAAAAGCCAAAGGCTCGCCATCTCGACTTTCCAAACCCTCTCCAACAATAAACCTTGTATTGTAAGATATTAACCATGTAGTCTGTTTATCCTGCAACAATTTTCTCCGAGTTGACGACATTCAAAACAAGCAAATTACCGTTTTGTTTACCTTTCTCGGGTACGAGTGACCCCGTGTGACGTGAACGGCGTCATCGCGCAGGAAAATATCCATTCATTGATACCACTTGTGTGTGTATTTACTACCACGAAACTATCAATGCGCCATTGAAAAATAGTTCCAATTAAGCTTTTTATGTAAATCAGAATAAAATTTGAGTAAAAAATCTAAGGAAATATCACACAAATACTAATTATTCCTGACAAAGACCCATTTTATTTATAACAGGTTCAAAACAATAATCAACAAAACGATTCAGAATTCGCAGACATCAGAAACAAACGTGTGTCACTGTGTGCAAGTCGTAATAAGCTTTTTAAGAACAACTCGAGCACTGTGACGTAGGCCTAATATTATTATGACAATTTGTTTGGTGTTGGAGCCCGGCCTTATCTGAAAGTCAATGATATATTTACGACATAGCATTTACTCACGTTTGTTTACGTAAACGTTACAAATATAGCTCAAAGTTAAGGGTCAAGTTAAAAGTAGTCCCGTCAGATGTGGGACAATTTCGCGTGAATCGTATTGACGTATAAAGCATACGTTTACCCGTCAGTAGTTATCGGCCAGTGTGTGTGACAGTTACAGGCTAATGAGCAATATACTATAGGTAGTAGATACTCAGTAAATAGTAAGGGGTTACACAATAAGAAATATAAGTTGGTAGTAGATACACAGTAAGTAGTAAGGGGTTACACAATAAGAAATATAAGTTGGTAGTAGATACACAGTAAGTAGTAAGGGGTTACACAATAAGAAATATAAGTTGGTAGTAGATACACAGTAAGTAGTAAGGGGTTACACAATAAGGAATATAAGTTGGTAGCAGATACACAGTAAGTAGTAAGGGGTTTCACAATAAGGAATATAAGTTGGTAGCAGATACACAGTAAGTAGTAAGGGGTTTCACAATAAGGAATATAAGTTGGTAGCAGATACACAGTAAGTAGTAAGGGGTTACACAATAAGCAACATAAGTTGGTAGTAGATACACAGTAAGTAGTAAGGGGTTACACAATAAGGAATATAAGTTGGTAGCAGATACACAGTAAGTAGTAAGGGGTTACACAATGAACAATATACTGTTGGTAGTAGATACACAGTAAGTAGTAAGGGGTTAAACAATAAGAAATATATAGAGAATACATGGTCAGTGTCTTAAAATATAAGCTGTATTGTGGCGAGGGTAAAGAAAGACAAAAGTGGCGAGCCTTGGCGAGCCTTGGCGAGCCACTTTTGTCTTTCTGTCCCGAGCTAAAAATACAGCTTATATTTTAAGACACTGACCATGTATTCTATTTATCCTGCAATAGTCATAAAAATAATCATAAAAAATAATCATTTTGAAGTGAAACGGTGTCAAAAATGACAGAAATATGTTCGCCTTTTAAACGTAGTTTCACTTTGAAGTAGGTCAGTCGAACTGACGCACGTGCTAAGATTCCAAAATAGAGCTGTTTTCCGTCACTGCCGTATACAGCAAAAATATATACGGTGGGTGTATTCCGACAATGCGGTGGCAGTTGCAGGATAAAAGTTGGTAGTAGATACACAGTAAGTAGTAAGTGGTTAAACAATAAGCAATACCCAGTAGAGAGTTTGCAGTTACACAATAAGCTATATACAATAGGTAGTTCAAGTTCAAGTTCTTTATTTCCACACACACACACACACACACACACACAACCGGACTAACACATACATTGTACAACAGGTAGAGTGTAGAAGGACATTTTTTTATACTAATAAAAAATCTGTTCTTTGTTTATTACTGTATTTAATATATTTTGCTAAATTTGAAAGATCTTTTTTGTTAACTGTTTCTAGAAGTTGAATTTTGTACATACTAGGTTTATTATAATAATATTTCTTAATAAAACGTTTTCTTAGGTCTAAATGAAATTCATATTTAATAATAAAATGAAATTCATCTTCAATGTCTCCACTGTTACAATAGGAACAAATTCTTTGGTTTCTTTCTAAGTTATTAAATCTACCAATTTCAATATTTAATTTATGTGATGACAATCTAATTGTAGCTATTTCTTTTAAATTAGAAGTACCTATTGGTTTTGATAAATATGGCTGTAAGTAGAACTTTTCACTAATAAACTTGTACAGTGAACACTTGGAAGATGAATTGATTTTTTCTTTACATTCTTGTATAAATATATCACATAGTCTACATTTAACAATATTCATAATATAATCAGCTGTATAAATATCCCCATTTTGCCATATATACCCAACACCCATTCTATACAGTTCTTCTTTTACTTCATTCAACCATTCATTCCCGTTTTCTAACATATCTTGATAACAAGCATTTAACACACAGTTATCGGTTTGTTTTAATTTCAACCAATATTTAAAAATTCTAAATTTTCTCACTATTACAAAAGGTAATCTCCCTAATTCTTGGTAAATCATACAATCAGAAGTACTTTTCTTAACCCCCAATAATCTTTTTAAAAACTGTAAGTGGATTTTCTCTATATCCGGTGCTTTATGAAAACCCCAAATTTCAGCCCCATAGTTAAATATACTACCGACGTATGTATCAAAAACATGTAGTTGGGTTTCAACGTTAAAATTTTTTTTCTTTGATACTCCCGAAATTGAAAATAATGCTTTTCTTCCTTGTTCAGCAATTTTTTGTTGAGTTTTCTTAAATTTACCATTACAATTCATTTGTATCCCCAGATAATTAAATTCATCTACGGTTTCTAATACACATCCGTCATATAACCACTTTTCTTCTTTTCTTAATTTACCACCGTTTCGGAAAACCATTACTTTAGTTTTGGTAGTGTTTACAGTAAGGTTCCATTTCTTTGTGTAAAGTAATAAAGTATCTAACATTTTTTGCAGTCCCTCGGGAGTTTCTGCCATTAAAACCATATCATCAGCATACATAATTAAAAACAAGTTAATAGTATATAACTCAATAGATGGACATCCTTCTGTTAGGAAATTCATTTCACAGTCGTTGACATACATGGAGAACAATAATGGTGACATTATTTCACCTTGGAATAACCCATTTTGACATTTTAAAAAATCGGACATATTATTATTATATTTGACACAACATTTCACATTTTTATAAAGTGCTCTTATAATATTCAACATTAGTAGATCGGCCTTAAGCATTCGTAGGCAGTTGGCAGTAATCAGTTAGAAGTTACGCAATATTCAAAAACAAGTAGGCCGTAGGTAGGCAGTGGGGAGAACAATTTACATTAGGCAACCATCAGTAGACGATACAGAGTAGCCATACACACCCCTCACATGTCCTTATAAGTTCATGGCAATTTTTCGATACACAGTCGTTCGCTCAAAATTTCGAAATGTTTTCGATCACTTTAACCTATCTGTGACGCTCATTTGTCTTCTTGTAAATAGCAAGTACAGCTCAGCCATGCCTTATGATTTGTGTGTGCAGTGCACAATGTCAATTTTCTTGCCTCAAATAGCTGCGTTTTCGGAGCGCATGTCGAGCGTATTCCGTGCATATTCCTAGCGGAGAGAAATGGTACTAAGAAAGGTTATCCAGTCTACTACTAATTTAACAAATAATGATGTACGTCTTCTAATATTGAAATTCTCACGAAAGCGTATATCACCAAAACGTCAATGTATGCGTCTTCAGCTAAAGGAATTAGGGACAGTTGTTCACGAATTCCAACGAAAAAATTCACGAACTCGCGTGCGGATCAATCATAGTCAGCAGACAGCTTGATCAATGGCTGTAGTGTAGGTTGGACTCGTTTCAGACTACATTGGCCCATTAAGTCTTCAACATCTTGTACTTTGACAATTTCTGAAACAATACCTTCCGTGTTATGTTCTAATATCTTAGCTGTTCGTTTGTCATTTTGGTTATAGACTTTCAGAATTTCTCATTTCGGTTTCGTTCAAAAGCAATAAAACAGGTTTTAAAAAGATAGATTCTCAACTTTCTTTGAAAAGCAAAAAACCAAACAGGAAATATATGCTTTGTTTGTTTTTGTCAGTAGTGAGCAGCGTTCTTGTTGCTGCATTTTGGAGATGTTTCCCAAACGTCATTACATACTGCGATTTTTATAATTATTTGTAAGTTAAAGTCACATTAAATCTTTATACATTTATTGACCTATTTGATACCTGCGTTTTAAACAATAAGATGGTGTTTCAGATCAGATTCTTCTCATTGCGGTGTCGATGTCTTACTATGACATATGTACACAGACAGAATGATTGACGTTTTATATCCGTCCAGACCGTCAATACAGGATCCACCCCTGAGACATTCCTTGTCCGCCAGTTTGTTTAGGATTTCTTCCTGCCACAAAATCGCTTTTCAACGAGTTTAACTAAGCTTTCGATGTCTGGTGCTCGTGGACATGAAGATTAGCGAGTCCGCGTACGATATCCATATACACACGAGGATGATCATACAATGTTATACGTCTGGTTACCTCGTTACACAGTTGTAGTTACATTTGGTCTATTCAATTGTGTGGGGTATGAGTTGTTGTTGTCGTCGTTTTTGTCGTCGTCGTGTTTGTTGTTGTTGTTGTTGTTGTTGTGCTTTATTTTCCTCTGTGTGTTTAGTGTCCTTGGTGTACGCTGAGCTCTTGTTTCTGACCTTTCCTCGTTAGGTAATGAATTTAACGAACCCTGAGTGATATTTCGACAACCGCCAATGGTTTGTCTCAACCTCATTATCATCGGTCGACTTTCTGATCGGACTCGCCCATAACAATGATTACATCTTCAATCCATTGTTCATAGCTGACTCAACACGTTCTGACTATTCCTCGAACGTTTATGTTACACATTTATAAAAGCTATTTATACAAAGTCATGAGCAAACACCAAACAGAAAATAACAATCCTTCGCTTTAAACAAAAAGTGCATATATATGCAAAACGAATGAAGCACACAGTTCCACCATCTTTGATAAAAGTGACAGGACCACGCGAACTAGTTTAGTGTTGTTGTTACAGTGCGTTCCATGACGAGTATAGTACGAACAGTCATTTTTTTCAGATTCTCTCGCGTATGTGTAAAAAAAAATCCTACCTATAGGAGTACACCTGGTAGTGTGTCTATAACGAGGTCACTATACGTATTTTTATCATCTGCGAAATGTTTAATAGCTTATATTCGGAAGAGCATTAGGGCCATGAAGCAAAAAAAATAAATTCATTTTTTCGTGTTAATAACTCGAAATTTCGACTTAATAACTCGAAATTTCAAGATAATAACTCGAAATTTCGAGATAATTCGAGTTATTAAGTCGAAATTTCGAGTTATTAAGTCGAAAAATTTTTTTTTTTTTTGCTTCATGGCCCTAATGCTCTTCCGTACTTATATGTAACAAGATTATTAAATGTTTTTTTTTTTTTTTTTTATCAGCTGCTGAATGTAATCTAGAACCCCAAAACGTCTGAAAATGTGTTACACACGTTAGGATATTGTGTATATCCAAATACGGCCAGGTGATTAGCAGCGCTCCTCTAAGGCTTTGGCTTCATTCACATTAAAAGTGCAGCTCTTCGCGCCAGAAGGGCGGGAGAGCGAAGCTCTCCAAACAATAGCACGTGTATAAGCTATATTTCCAACCAATCCTATACCCGGGACCTTTGAAATCATGTCTCGCGGGAAAAGTCTCGCAGCGCCAGTAGAAGGAGCCATGTTTGAAATCTCTTTTCTTACACGGCGAGAACTGATTGATTTCTTTCTGATCGAAAAAATCAACCGATGTAACAAATCACAAATCACTTCAAAATACTCAAATCTTGAAAAACCCATTCAGCACATGTGAAAGACTTGCTTCACTTAAAAGGTACATATTTCATTTCTATTTTTATTTTGACTGAGGAGGTAAATATAGTTGGCGAATTTAATTGACTAAAGACATATCGTTGGCTACCAATATCGGAACCGGCCTTGTTTTCGGTCCACATATCTGTAATAACATTGGCAGTGACGGTAAACTAATCTGACATGAAGTACAATGGATGTTAGATTGACGCTTTTTTATAGAATAGCAACGTAAGTTTGCGATAACAGTAAGGCATTTCATGTTTTAATGTATTTTTTATCAAGTATAATTAATACTATCTTTATTATACCAAATAGATACATAATGGTATCAAATTTCAGTTATTTATCCTGACATTATACACATTGATTGATCTCTCCAAATCGCGAAAAAAATTTTAGCCGAAATACATACGGATTTCAATCGGATTTGGTGGTAAGTTTTTCTTCTGGTTCGGGCAATGAAAAGACAACTGAAAATTTGAAAGATTGTTTGTTTGTTTGTTTGTTTGTTTGTTTGTTTATTTATTTTCTGTTTTAAGGAGCACGAAATAGCATATCCCCTATAAAACATTACTAACTACAGGGATTTGTTTTTCAGAAAGCGTGGTAAGGAAGTGTATCATTGTTAAAATAGGACCGCGGTTACTCTTTATTAGACTGGTTCTCTCCCCTCGTACTCAAGTCTTAAACCAAGATATGTTACTGAAATTTGCGTGCATTTGATATTTTGATTGGATTGACCTTAAGGTCAAAGTGAATCGAAGCTCTCACCTCAATCGATCAGTTTTCGGTGTACGAAAAGACGTAACACCTGGGCAATTAATAGAATCGCTTAACAGCGGATTCAAATGTGGCTAGAGGGAGTGTTAGCTACGGATATAAAAAAATATAGTTCCACAGTCACATATTTTATATTCAATTCCTGAAAGATATATTCAAGTAAATTCTACAATACCATAATGTTGTATTGTGTTGTTAGCGGTGTTGTAGTGTGTTGTAACTGGTGTTGCAGTGTGTTGTAACTGATGTTGTATTATGTTGTAACTGGTGTTGTATTGTGTTGTAACTGGTGTTGTAGTGTGTTGTAACTGGTGTTGTATTATGTTGTAACTGGTGTTGTATTGTGTTGTAACTGGTGTTGTATTGTGTTGTAACTGGTGTTGAATTATGTTGTAACTGGTGTTGTATTGTGTTGTTACTGGTGTTGTATTGTGTTGTAATTGGTGTTGTTTTATGTTGTAACTGGTGTTGTATTATGTTGTAACTAGTGTTATATTGTGATGTAACTGGTGTTGTATTGTGTTGTAACAGGTGTTGTATTGTGTTGTAACTGGTGTTGTATTGTGGTATAACTGGTGTTGTATTATGTTGTAACTGTTGTTGTATTATGTTGTAACTAGTGTTATATTGTGATGTAACTGGTGTTGTATTGTGTTGTAACAGGTGTTGTATTATGTTGTAACAGGTGTTGTATTGTGTTGTAACTGGTGTTGTATTGTGGTATAACTTGTGTTGTATTGTGTTGTAACTGGTGTTGTATTGTGTTGTTACTTGTGTTGTATTGGGTTGTAATTGGTGTTGTATTATGTTGTAACTGGTGTTGTATTGTGTTGTAACTGGTGTTGTAGTGTGTTGTAACTGGTGTTGTATTGTGTTGTAACTGGTGTTGTACCGATAGGTCGAGAGTTTAAACCAAATTTCATGTTCTAATCGCCAGTATAGCCACGAAAAACAATGTACTATCCCTATTCTAACACGTTTACTGTCAAATATATTTAGAAACATTATTTTACAACGCTACAACTACTCTGTTAAGTACTCTGTGACCTCCGCTAGTGACGTGTCATACTGTGGCGGATTGACTAATCAGAGAGAAGCTATCAAAGTCGGTCAATTGGCCACGCCCATACTGACGAGAGTTCGGTCTGTATGTTGACGAAGCGGTGTATTTGGATTGTTGTGAAAGTCCTGCTTCCGAAGATTTAAAGACATATTTGGATTTACTCAGTATGCATAACGACATGTGCGTTTTGACAAAGCCAGAGTTGATGTGTTTCTACAGGCTCAACCGTTATGTGAAAGTTGTGTGTAGGCCTACTTGTTCCATTTCATTTCGGATTTTACTTGGCTAGGCCTAGATGCCTACACCCGGACGAAATGAACGTTTCAATAAATAAATGACGGTAAGAATGATGTTAAAGATTTTTGTTAAATTTATTCAGATAATTCATTCTTTTCGATTTCTTCACTTTTGATTCCAATCTCATGGGTCATCAATCATAAATGGTGCAGAGTGTTGAATGCATTTCGCTACGAGTCGAACTTGACGCCATATTGTTTTGATTAGAAACGGGGCGTGGCTAAACACGAGAGATCATGCTTCTATCGCAGATTAGAACACGGTCCGTAACCAATCACGACACGCGTTGCAAACGAATCGTGTTAGAATGTGTTTTAACTGATGTTGTATTGTGTTGTAACTGGTGTTGTATTGTGTTTTAACTGATGTTGTATTGTGTTGTAACTGGTGTTGTATTGTGTTGTAACTGGTGTTGTATTGTGTTGTAACTGGTGTTGTATTGTGTTGAAACTGGTGTTGTATTGTGTTGTAACTGGTGTTGTATTGTGCTGTAACTAGTGTTGTATTGTGTTGTAACTGGTGTTGTATTGTGTTGTAACCGGTGTTTTATAATGTTGGTACTGGTGTTGTATTGTGTTGTAATTGGTGTTGTATTATGTTGTAACTGGTGTTGTATTATGTTGTTACTTGGGTTGTATTGTGTTGTAATTGGTGTTGTATTGTGTTGTAATTGGTGTTGTATTGTGTTGAAACTAGTGTTGTATTGTGGTATAACTGGTGTTGTATTTGGTTGTAATTGGTGTTGTATTATGTTCTAACTGGTGTTGTATTGTGTTGTAACTGGTGTTATATTGTGTTGTAACTGGTGTTGTATTGTGGTATAACTGGTGTTGTATTGGGTTGTAATTGGTGTGGTATTATTTTGTAACTGGTGTTTTATTATGCTGTAACTGGTGTTGTATTGTGTTGTAACTTGTGGTGTATTGTGTTGTAACTGGTGTTGTATTGTGTTGTAACTGATGTTATATTGTGTTGTAACATGTGTTGTATTGTGTTATAACTGGTGTTGTATTGTGTTGTAACTGGTGTTGTATTGTGTTGTAATTGGTGTTGTATTGTGTTGAAACTAGTGTTGTATTGTGGTATAACTGGTGTTGTATTTGGTTGTAATTGGTGTTGTATTATGTTCTAACTGGTGTTGTATTGTGTTGTAACTGGTGTTATATTGTGTTGTAACTGGTGTTGTATTGTGGTATAACTGGTGTTGTATTGGGTTGTAATTGGTGTGGTATTATGTTGTAACTGGTGTTTTATTATGCTGTAACTGGTGTTGTATTGTGTTGTAACTTGTGGTGTATTGTGTTGTAACTGGTGTTGTATTGTGTTGTAACTGATGTTATATTGTGTTGTAACATGTGTTGTATTGTGTTATAACTGATGTTGTATTGTGTTGTAACTGGTGTTGTATTGTGTTGTAACTGGTGTAGTATTGTGTTGTAACTGGTGTTGTATTATGTTGCAACCGGTGTTGTATTGGGTTGTAATTGGTGTTGTATTGTGTTGTAACTGGTATTATATTGTGTTATAACTGGTGTTGATTTTTTTGTAACTGATGTTTATTGTGGTGTAACTGGTGTTGTATTTGGTTGTAATTGGTGTAGTATTGTGTTGTAACTGGTATTATATTGTGTTATAACTGGTGTTGTATTGTGTTGTAACTGATGTTGTATTGTCTTGTAACTGTTGTTGTATTGTTTTGTAACTGGTGTTGTAGTGTGTTGTAACTGTTGTTGTATTGTGTTGTAACTGGTGTTGTATTGTGATGTAACTGTTGTTGCATTGTGTTGTAACTGGTGTTGTATTGTGTTGTAACTGTTGTTTCATTGTGTTGTAACTGGTGTTGTATTGTGTTGTAACTGTTGTTGTATTGTGTTGTAACTGTTGTTGTATTGTGTTGTAACTGGTGTTGTATTATGTTGTAACTGGTGTTGTAGTGTGTTGTAACTGGTGTTGTATTGTGTTGTAATTGGTGTTGCATTGTGTTGTAACTGGTGTTGTATTGTGTTGTAACTGATGTTGTATTGTGTTGTAACTGGTGTTGTATTATGTTGCAACCGGTGTTGTATTGGGTTGTAATTGGTGTTGTATTGTGTTGTAACTGGTATTATATTGTGTTATAACTGGTGTTGATTTTTTTGTAACTGATGTTTATTGTGGTGTAACTGGTGTTGTATTTGGTTGTAATTGGTGTAGTATTGTGTTGTAACTGGTATTATATTGTGTTATAACTGGTGTTGTATTGTGTTGTAACTGATGTTGTATTGTCTTGTAACTGTTGTTGTATTGTTTTGTAACTGGTGTTGTAGTGTGTTGTAACTGTTGTTGTATTGTGTTGTAACTGGTGTTGTATTGTGATGTAACTGTTGTTGCATTGTGTTGTAACTGGTGTTGTATTGTGTTGTAACTGTTGTTTCATTGTGTTGTAACATGTGTTGTATTGTGTTATAACTGATGTTGTATTGTGTTGTAACTGGTGTTGTATTGTGTTGTAACTGGTGTAGTATTGTGTTGTAACTGGTGTTGTATTATGTTGCAACCGGTGTTGTATTGGGTTGTAATTGGTGTTGTATTGTGTTGTAACTGGTATTATATTGTGTTATAACTGGTGTTGATTTTTTTGTAACTGATGTTTATTGTGGTGTAACTGGTGTTGTATTTGGTTGTAATTGGTGTAGTATTGTGTTGTAACTGGTATTATATTGTGTTATAACTGGTGTTGTATTGTGTTGTAACTGATGTTGTATTGTCTTGTAACTGTTGTTGTATTGTTTTGTAACTGGTGTTGTAGTGTGTTGTAACTGTTGTTGTATTGTGTTGTAACTGGTGTTGTATTGTGATGTAACTGTTGTTGCATTGTGTTGTAACTGTTGTTGTATTGTGTTGTAACTGTTGTTTCATTGTGTTGTAACTGGTGTTGTATTGTGTTGTAACTGTTGTTGTATTGTGTTGTAACTGTTGTTGTATTGTGTTGTAACTGGTGTTGTATTATGTTGTAACTGGTGTTGTAGTGTGTTGTAACTGGTGTTGTATTGTGTTGTAATTGGTGTTGCATTGTGTTGTAACTGGTGTTGTATTGTGTTGTAACTGATGTTGTATTGTGTTGTAACTGGTGTTGTTTTGTGTTGTAACTGGTGTAGTATTGTGTTGTAACTGGTGTAGTATTGTGTTGTAACTGGTGTTGTGTTATGTTGTAACTGGTGTTGTATTGGGTTGTAATTGGTGTTGTATTATGTTGTAACTGGTGTTTTATTGTGTTGTTATTGGTGTTGTATTATGTTGTAACTGGTGTTGTATTGTGTTGTAACTGGTGTTGTATTGTGTTGTAACTGGTGTTATATTCTATATTAAAATGTTTATTTTATCCCACTTATAGTTAATCCCGCTCTATTATTTTTTCCGCGATATTTTATGTCTTCATGAACATACATTGTAGTACGGCTTGACACTGATATGTGTTTTAAGTAAATTAGCATGTAACACACGTCTCCATGTACGTCACAAGAAGATTTCACGCACATGCACTACAATCAACTAGGGTAGAGCTTCTGATTTTTGGCTTATTATTTTTTTGTTCTGTAATAAATGGCTTCAGTAGATTTAGATAATATACTGCATTAATGTGAAGTAAAGCGGCAAAACTCGCTGATACTGACTATTTAATCCGACTGTAGCTGTACCTAAGTTATACAAAACAGGATGGTGCTGACTTACAGATTCCGTATAATGTCCTTCATTGTCAGCTGTTTGTTTTAATGTATATAATTTTATTATCTATTTGACTCTAATCTGGGATTTTAAATGTAGAATATTCTGTGTTCATATCATTTTATAATTCATATTATCATTATGCCTGATACTCATGCCTGAAAATTGAGATAATAAAGGGAAGTTCAATATCTGTCGACTCGGAGTGTCAAATATTTCGGAGGGGTGCTGCTGAAACGAGGAATGGCAAACAGAGCGGGAAGAGGGAAATTATAGAGATTCCAGGTTGGAATGACATCAAAAGATCAAAGGTTGTCAACACCCTAATACAATGGGGAAGTGTAGAGTGAACCTTTACATACAGCTTTAACTTAAACCATCACATGATGATTTTGATAAATAAGCTTTTGCATTTAAAATATAAACAAACTATCTCATATCAGTTTGTTGTGGTTGTAGTGTTCTATATGGACATTCAAAGTGTATAACTTTAAAACAATATTGTACTATTCGAAAATCACATTTGTAGACCGAGTTAGTACAGTTCCGAGATTGATGAAGCATACATGTACCGTAACATATAGACATCGATGTTGTTTGCGGTTTATTTAGTTGGATTTAGTGGTAGCTAATCACGTTTCCAATGGTGAAATTATAATTGCGACTTCTGTTTCGCCAAAGTTGATATAGTACAATTATTACTCTACCGGGAACCGCAGATGATTTTAGTTTTTCGTTGTATTCAGCCGTCTTAAATAAAATACGGATTTTGCAAATTGTGTGCGACGTCAGTGAAATTCGCATATCTATTCGCCTTAACACTGGTTTGAAAATAAAAACAACAAATTAAAATGTATATCATAATTGAATAATATACAATAGTATTAAATTGCTTGAAATAGTCAATTATGAAATATTGCATCATTGTATCATCAACCAGAGAGATATTGTCCGTTATTAATACAGATACGATATCTCACCAATCCAACATCCGCACAGACGAATCCGAATAGTTCCAATCATTTAAACCAGTTATATATCGTCCAAGATCCGGAAACACAATGATTTATACAATATAATTCTGTGTGTGATTTCAACACGACTTCAGGCATATTGATTAGGGAAATCAAATGATAATTACTCGAATTAATCTCTGTGTCGGTATTCTAAGATGCATGGAATGTGACTATCTGGTTTTGTGTCGACTGACAGAGCACGCTCAAAGCAGATAATATGATGATAGTCGTGGCGAAAAGTAATAGCTTATCGTTACATTATTGCACCGCGAAAGTTTATTTTGCAATCAATTACGACGTATCGCTACCCTGTTGAATTAATAATATTGACACTGTTTGTTTGTTTGTTTGTTTGCTTGATAGATTGTTTGCTTGTTGTTGGGAGTCCAAGGGAAAACACGAAGAGAGGGCAACACCATTTAAAGAGGAAATCGGAACTGAGGAGGCCACAAAAAAAGGCAGTGAGTTATGTATCATCATGTAATAGACAATATATTAGATAAATGTATGATGTGGAGATTACAACACATACCGCTGTGATTTAACTGGATATATGTGCACACGCATTTCTGGTATTGTGTGAGATGACGTCAGTGAAGGACACCTCGATCCAAGCATTTGAGGACCAGTCTGCCTGGGGACCAGATGCTCCCGAGATGGCAAACCATCCAAAACACACACAAAAAAGACTCATTGGAAGAGTCTCCCGCTGGAGTGCTCCTCCCAAACCTCCAGAAACTTCAAACAACCTACCAAACAGATACCAAAATCAAAAGCAACAAACACGATAAACCAACGCAATGCATGTGCCGACCAACACAGACGGATTCGCTATCACAGCCGGGGGCCGCGGTGACCGAGTGGTTAAGGTGTCCCGACAATTTATCACTAGCCCTCCACCACTGGGTTGCGAGTTCGAAACCTACGTGGGGCAGTTGCCAGGTACTGACCGTAGGCCGGTGGTTTTTCTCCTGGTACTCCGGGTTTCCTCCACCTCCAAAACCTGTCACGTCCTTAAATGACCCTGGCTGTTAATAGGGCGTTAAACAAAAACAAACAAACAAACAAACGAACTATCACAGCTGTCAGTCGACACCTCCAGGATTACCGTAAACGCAATCAAGCGACCTGCCACCACGCCACCTCAGGTGCAAAGGAAACCCAAATCTAGGGTACGGATCAATAGGTATCCTGACCTGAACGACCAACCGGTCAATGGTTCAGATGAACCTTTCACTGGTTACAACAGATTTGGCGTTCTTATTAATGACAGTGAACGGCACAACACCAATATTGCTGTTACTAGACAGCCTACACTGGGCAGTCCTTTCAGTCCGAGGTCGCTCAAAATAAACCAGGATAATGGCCAATAAAACGAACTATGCAATTATCTAATTAAACATACGCGGACTAGAGGCAAATATAGAAGAGTTTCAAGGTATATCAAAATAATTTAGACCTGCCATATTTTGTCTGCAGGAAATCATGTTCAAACATCCAATTACTCTCAATCTACTGTAGAAAGCAGAGCAGCAGGTGATGCAGCTGTAGGTGTCTATCAAAAAACATTGCTCACTTAATAATTAAGTTGAACACACATGCTGCTGCTATCTATGTAACATTACAAAGACTGTCTATTCAATTTACCTTTCTCCGAGTATTGCTGTGAGCAACTCAATAACATCGTCTCCCAACTTCCAACATTATTCATAATTCTCGGATATTTTTATGGGCATAACAGCCAGTGGGGTCACGGAATCATATACGAGAGAGGAAGACGTATTGAGGATTTTATAGATAAACACAATTTGTGCATTTTAAACAATAATACCCTACCTACTGTATCTACAGCATGCTTCAGGCTCTTGCACCTACATTGACCTTTTGTTGTGTCATTCTGCCATTTTACTTGATTATATCACTTCCTCGTTTTCCTTAAGATTATTAGGGACTCCACTGGACGATCCTCTATCTCGATCGAATATGCAGAAAGCAGATTGGATACAATCCTAACACATGTGCAACGAGGAGCTTGCCTCAGAAAAAATACTTACCTCAAAGACCCAATCAAAACTTTTACTGAAACATTCACTTTAATTGACCAAAATACCATTCTAGAATTCGTGGCATAGCCAGCACATTTCCTTTTATCAGAAGTTTTAAAATTTTGAAATTTTAAAATTTGTCGGGCAAAAGCTGGGCGATAAATTCAAGCTGAAAAAAGAAACAGCTAGAGAGAATGTGTATCCAAGATATAATCAAACACGGCCTCAAAGAAAGTATGGAATATAACTATGAAAATAAGTGCGAAAATAACATTTAACATTCTGGCACCCTATTAACAAAATCAAAATGTATTCGTCAAAGTCTGAAATAACAATTACGTTTGCAAATAACATAGCAAAATCTCAACCTCTTAAAACCACTTCCAAAAATTCCATTCTGTAAAGAAAAAAAAGCGAAAAAAAAACGGTTAAATTTCAAGTCAACAAAGTAGGAAAGTTACAATGAATCATTCACCATACCAGAACTTTTAGATTTGTTTCTGAAATTACTGGATTCTACTTCCGGTCCTGATGATATTCCATGTCAATTATCCAAGCACCTACCGGAATCTTTATAACCAGGTCGTATCTACATTTTCAACAAAGGTTATGCTTCTGGAAAGATTCCAGATTAATGAGAGAACTCCCGCAGTTATATCTGTCCTATAACCGGGAAAAGATTATACTGACACAAACAATTATCACCCTATTTCTCGGACTAGTTGTGTATGTAAAACTTGAGAACAAAAACAATTTTGTTTCCTGAGGCTTATGATGTAATATCCCTCTACAAAGTGGTTTTAGAAAGAGAAGAGCGACAAATGACCATCTAATCAGACTAGTGACATCCATTCAATAGGGTTTACGCCAAGAAGGAACACTTTGTTGCAATGTTCTTTGATCTTAAGAAGGCAGTATGACATCATGAAAGATCTTGAATACCTTGGCGTACATAGAAACCTCCAGAATATCTAATTTACCTATCAGACAGAAACTTAAAACTACGTGTCGGCTCAATATTTTCTGAAGAGGCCGAACAGGAAATGGGAGTCTCACAGGGTATTAGTTACATTGTTTGGTCTAAAAATCAACGATATAGTCAGATGTCTTGGTAAGTCAACAGACGGGTCGTTATTCACGGATGATGTTTTGATATGTTACAGATCTAAGAACATGCACACGTTAAAACGTCAACATCAACAGTTTTATCACACTAACAATTGTGCAGATGAAAATGGCTTCAAATTCTCTTAGTCAAAAACGGAAAGCACACGATGACCCGAATCTTACACTTAATGGCACAAAATTTCGTGTTGTTGAAAAAAACAAAAACTAAATTTCTTACCACACATGAACATTATACGAGTCCTATCTCATATGATTGGGTAGCGGACGAGGAACTACATTAGCGTATTCATATATCATTTATTCGAACAAAATTGGATTATGGTTCTATGGCATATGGTCAGCGACAGATGTTATGTGTATATGTACCTGCAGATGCTAGACTTAATTCATAACCATATTTGCGCAAAATCTGAAACGTCTGCCAACGCTTGGTATCCGAATTCCAAATCTTCTTCGGAAATTCAACATAGAATTAACCGATATACCTGAATCTGACATATCCGATGCTTCCTATGGAACATACAAACATCTGATTTTAATGCTACAGGAGAAAGGTAAATCCAGAGTAATATCCGAAGAACTCAAATTCTCCTTTCGGAATGCATTGGTGACTACCCTTCTCACACGCAACTTTACACGGATGGTTCTAAAGAAGATGAAACAGTGGCACAGCCAACAAAACCACTAATTCTTGCACTTCAATTCAATTACCAGACGGCGCCTTCATCCTTTCCGCCGAAGCATGTGCCATTGGCATATCGATGAAAATTGCATCAAAATGGCAACCAATTGTTCTGACTCTGTGTCCTTCATATATACAGTTAGGAAATTCTAAAAACACATTCGTACAAAATCATGTTTTTGATCGTAACTTAAAACAATACAAAATAATTTTACGTAGGATTCTGAGCCATGTCCGAATTAAGGGCAACTGAAAGGACATGATGAACCTTGGTAAGATATTTTGGTATTTCACTAATCTAGAGTTGTAGACACTGCTGTATTAGTGTGTCAAAATGTATGTATATAGGTTATATAGGCTGAACTTTGTACATTTATAAATTTGCTTGCAAAAGATAAATTCCTGTTTATCGAATCATTTTTTTAAATTATACTTTTGATCCTCAAATTAGATATCCGTTCAGAGTCCTATAGTATACGTGTATTTGTTTCAAGATGAGATTCACAGGATGTACACAAGTTAATATCTTTCTTTATTCTTTTTTTTTTTTTTTTTCAGATAAAAAAGATTTGTAATAAGGATTCTGCGGTTTATCCTAAATTGCAACCATTGAAGTTTGGACCTTGTATAGGTATTGATCGGACGTCTGTATATTTCTTTCCATTTGTCTTCTTTAATACTAACTGAGTCTTGGCGAACTTCATTTTCAGTCCAGAAATACCAGCAAAGAAGTTTATAGATATTACATGTAGTGTTTCACCTCATGATTTTCTTGAGCCATCTAAAATTACAGACTTGTCATCAGCAAATTGACATGTGATAAGCATACTTTTTTATTTCTATTGTTTCCTAAAATTATTGATAGAATTCTACACATATAATGTAAATGTAAGAGGATACTGGGTCGCCATGGCGACAACCCCGTTCGATATGAAAGAAGATTGAAAGATCCCCCCTATATTAACAGCTGAGTGTATATTATTCTGAAACAGTTCTATCCATTAAATAAAGTTTGGGCCAAAGTTAATATATTTCACTGATAAAATTCAATGAAAAAGAGACAAAAACTTTTTCAAAGTCAATTAAAAATAAGAGTCCGCGTATATCATCATCCTCTGTGTACTGCATAATATCGTAAATGAAGCTTGTGTTTTCACAAGTGTACCAATCAGGAATAAATCCAATTATTACTTATTAATTATTTATAATATTTTTTAATCTTCCTTCTATTTCCCCCGGATACAAATTTGTAGACACTGTTTAAAAGTGTCATCGGTCTCCAATTACTTAATTTGTTATCAGGTTTGTTACCTTTAGGAATGCATATTATAATTCCCTGTTTATGTGTCACTGAACGTTTTAATATCCTATAACTGTAAATTAGCGATCTGTAAATAAATGGTCTTAATTGTTTCCAAAATAGTTTCAAAACTTCAACAGCAAAACCGTTTTTTTTCTTGTGTATATACATGTTCTATACAGTAATTTCCAGTTATCTAAAATTACAGTTTGGTCAGAAATTCTTTCCCGTCATCTTTGTTTATAATGGAAATAATTGTACTGGTAAATTTGTGAGATTCTAAATAACAGAAACAATAATGAGTTTCTCCGATTTTAAACCCATGATAATTGAGTCTCGGATACGAAACGTTTTTTGTCAATTTCTTAGATTCTAATGAACTATTTGGCTATTTGAAAGACATCGATCTGGTCTATAGACTTGGATGATATCCTTTTACCTTACTCAGGTCGTCATTACATACATTGTATATCACATAGTACACATCATTTATTCGTTATCTCTTCTATTATTTTAACCTCCTTTTTATCTTAATGATCAAACTAAACCATGTGATTTTTATTTTGTCTTCGTCACCCAAAGTTTGTTCATAAGAAGGTTAAAGAATGAATCGCCATGGCCCTAAATGACCGCAGTCGTCGATGGATCGTTAAACTCAAACATGTCAACACGACGTCAGGCATATTGATTAAGGAAATCAAGTGATAATTACAAAATTAATCTCTGTGTGTGTCGGTATTTTAAGATGCATGGGATATGACTATCTGGTTTAGTTTCGTGTGACAGAGCACGCTCCCAGCAGATAATATGATGATAGTCGTGGCGAGAAGTAATGGCTTATCGTTACAATATTGCACGCGGAATTTTATACAATTAATTACAATGAATGGCTACAGGGAGTTTTGAATAAGTAATATTGATATTGTTTGTTTGCTTGCTTCCTTGATTGCTTGTTGTTGGGAGTCGAAAAAGGCAACAACATTAACGAGGGAATAGGGACAAAGGAGGCCACAGAACAACAACACAGGCAGTGAGTTATGTATGATCATATAGTAGACAAACTATATCTATTATGTAAATGTATGATGTGGAGATTACAAATACCGCTGGATTTAACCGGATATATGTGCATATACAATTCTGGTATTGAGTGTGATGATGACATTCACTAAAACTACTTGGTGATCTATCAGTTATTTCCCGGAAGCAATGTAGAACAGTCATGACTATTGACCCGGTAATAGTTTTGTGGTAAGAGTAGAACAGTCAGGACTATTGACCCGGTCATAAATTTGTGGTGATAGTAGAACAGTCAGGACTATTGACCCGGTAATAGTTTTGTGGTGATAGTAGAACAGTCAGGACTATTGACCCGGTAATAGTTGTGTGGTGAGAGTAGAACAGTCAGGACTATTGACTCGGTTATAGTTTTGTGGTGATAGTAGAACAGTCAGGACTATTGACCCGGTCATAGTTTTGTGGTGATAGTAAAACAGTCAGGACTATTGACCCGGTCATAGTTTTGTGGTGATAGTAGAACAGTCAGGACTACTGACCCGGTACTAGTTGTGTGGTGATAGTAGAACAGTCAGGACTATTGACCCGGTAATAGTTTTGTGGTGAGAGTAGAACAGTCAGGACTATTGACCCGGTAATAGTTTTGTGGTGATAGTAGAACAGTCAGGACTATTGACCCAGTAATAGTTTTGTGGTGATAGTAGAACAGTCAGGACTATTGACCCGGTCATAGTTTTGTGGTGAGAGTAGAACAGTCAGGACTATTGACCCGGTAATAGTTTTGTGGTGATAGTAGAACAGTCAGGACTATTGACCCAGTCATAGTTTTGTGGTGAGAGTAGAACAGTCAGGACTATTGACCCGGTCATAGTTTTGTGGTGATAGTAGACCAGTCAGGGCTATTGACCCGGTCATAGTTTTGTGGTGATAGTAGAACAGTCAGGACTATTGACCCGGTCATAGTTTTGTGGTGATAGTAGAACAGTCAGGACTATTGACCCGGTCATAGTTTTGTGGTGATAGTAGAACAGTCAGGACTATTGACCCGGTCATAGTTTTGTGGTGATAGTAGAACAGTCAGGACTATTGACCCGGTAATAGTTTTGTGGTGAGAGTAGAACAGTCAGGACTATTGACCCGGTCATAGTTTTGTGGTGAGAGTAGAACAGTCAGAACTATTGACCCAGTAATAGTTTTGTGGTGAGAGTAGAACAGTCAGGACTATTGACCCGGTCATAGTTTTGTGGTGATAGTAGACCAGTCAGGGCTATTGACCCGGTAATAGTTTTGTGGTGATAGTAGAACAGTCAGGGCTATTGACCCGGTAATAGTTTTGTGGTGATAGTAGAACAGTCAGGACTATTGACCCGGTAATAGTTTTGTGGTGATAGTAGAACAGTCAGGACTATTGACCCGGTCATAGTTTTGTGGTGATAGTAGAACAGTCAGGACTATTGACCCGGTAATAGTTTTGTGGTGATAGTAGAACAGTCAGGACTATTGACCCGGTGATAGTTTTGTGGTGATAGTAGAACAGTAAAGACTATCAGATCGCTCCAACCTATTCAAACCGCCATATTGTTAGATGATACCTGTGTAGTATCGGTTATTAGGCCCCGCACCAGTCGTCCCAATCCCACAAATACTGAACATTAAATTAGCTGTCCTGAGTAGCTACCGATTTGCGGGATATAGTTTTGACTGTGAACTGATGATGGAAACAAGTATATAAAGGATTAATAAAAGAAGGAAAGGTAGGCGGGAAAGACGTATCGAAGGAATGATAGATCGCATCGTAGTTAAGTTCGGATCGGGTCTGGATTTCTCAACGTAGCATTTCTCAACAGCTGATGTATAACACGCCACATCAAACGGCCTATTTTCAGATTCCAAGATTTCTCATTACGGCGACTCTGACAAATTAAAAATTCGAAGTGACTTTGAAAGACTTTATCAAATGAACAAATGAAAAATAAAATGGTTGTTATTGAGGTTTCAAATATAAGACTTCCTCACGGAAAACAGACGTTATTATTTGTATTTTTGTGTTTTTCTAAAATTCTCGTTTCAAATTTTGAGAGATGATTGCTTTGAAATCCATCACTGTTTTCATTTTATCATTGAACATTTAATAAGTCGATGTAGAAAATCAAAAGTGATATTTTATTGCATGATTTGACAAATTCGTTCGTGGTAATACGAACCAAAATTGCCAATTTGAACAATTGAAAGTTCTACAAGGTTACAGCATAACTCAGGGTTGGTGTTTACTAGCCATAATGACGCAGTCAACCTCGGGGATAGACAGTCAACCAGCTACAAAGTTAGGCTAACCTCGGGGATAGACAGTCAACCAGCTACAAAGTTAGGCCAACCTCGGGGATACACAGTCAACCAGCTACAAAGTGAGGCCAACCTCGGGGATAGACAGTCAACCAGCTACAAAGTTAGGCAAACCTCGGGGATAGACAGTCAACCAGCTACAAAGTTAGGCCAACCTCGGGGATACACAGTCAACCAGCTACAAAGTTAGGCCAACCTCGGGGACTGATAGTCCACCAGGTAAAAAAGTTAGGCCAACCTCGGGGATAGACAGTCAACCAGCTACAAAGTTAGACCAACCTCGGGGATACACAGTCAACCAGCTACAAAGTTAGGCCAACCTCGGGGATACAGTCAACCAGCTACAAAGTTAGGCCAACCAGGGGGATAGACAGTCGACCAGCTACAAAGTTAGGCCAGCCTCGGGGATAGACAGTCAACCAGCTACAATGTTAGGCCAACCTCGGGGATACACAGTCAACCAGCTACAAAGTTAGGCCAACCTCGGGGACTGATAGTCCACCAGCTACAATGTTAGGCCAACCTCGGGGATAGACAGTCAACCAGCTACAAAGTTAGGCCAACCTCGGGGATACACAGTCCACCAGCTACAAAGTTAGGCCAACCTCGGGGATAGACAGTCAACCAGCTACAAAGTTAGGCAAACCTCGGGGATAGACAGTCAACCAGCTACAAAGTTAGGCCAACCTCGGGGATACACAGTCAACCAGCTACAAAGTTAGGCCAACCTCGGGGATAGACAGTCAACCAGCTACAAAGTTAGACCAACCTCGGGGATACACAGTCAACCAGCTACAAAGTTAGGCCAACCTCGGCGATAGACAGTCAACCAGCTACAAAGTTAGGCTAACCTCGGGGATAGACAGTCAACCAGCTACAAAGTTAGGCCAACCTCGGGGACTGATAGTCAACCAGCTACAATGTTAGGCCGACCTCGGGGACTGATAGTCCACCAGCTACAATGTTAGGCCAACCTCGGGGATAGACAGCCAACTAGCTACAAAATTAGGCCAACCTCGGGGATAGACAGTCAACAAGCTACAAAGTTAGGCCAACCTCGGGGATACACAGTCAACCAGCTACAAAGTTAGGCCAACCTCGGGGATAGACAGTCAACAAGCTACAAAGTTAGGCCAACCTCGGGGACTGATAGTCAACCAGCTACAAAGTTAGGCCAACCTCGGGGATAGACAGTCAACCAGCTACAAAGTTAGGCCAACCTCGGGGATACACAGTCCACCAGCTACAAAGTTAGGCCAACCTCGGGGATACACAGTCAACCAGCTACAAAGTTAGGCCACCCTCGGGGATAGACAGTCAACCAGCTACAAAGTTAGGCTAACCTCGGGGATACACAGTCAACCAGCTACAAAGTTAGGCCAACCTCGGGGATAGACAGTCAACCAGCTACAAAGTTAGGCCAACCTCGGGGATACACAGTCAACCAGCTACAAAGTTAGGCCAACCTCGGGGATACACAGTCAACCAGCTACAAAGTTAGGCCAACCTCGGGGATAGACAGTCAACCAGCTGCAATGTTAGGCCAACCTTGGGGATAGACAGTCAACCAGCTAAAAAGTTAGGCCAACCACGGGGACTGATAGTCCACCAGCTACAAAGTTAGGCCAACCTCGGGGATAGACAGTCAACCAGCTACAAAGTTAGGCCAACCTCGGGGACTGATAGTCCACCAGCTACAATGTTAGGCCAACCTCGGGGATAGACAGTCAACCAGCTACAAAGTTAGGCCAACCTCGGGGATAGACAGTCAACCAGCTACAAAGTTAGGCCACCCTCGGGGATAGACAGTCAACCAGCTACAAAGTTAGGCCACCCTCGGGGATAGACAGTCAACCAGCTACAAAGTTAGGCCACCCTCGGGGATAGACAGTCAACCAGCTACAAGGTTAGGCCAACCTTGGGGATAGACAGTCAACCAGCTAAAAAGTTAGGCCAACCACGGGGACTGATAGTCCACCAGCTACAAAGTTAGGCCAACCTCGGGGATAGACAGTCAACCAACTACAAAGTTAGGCCAACATCAGGGACTGATAGTCCACCAGCTGCAAAGTTAGGCCAACCTCGGGGATAGACAGTCAACCAGCTACAAAGTTAGGCCACCCTCGGGGATAGACAGTCAACCAGCTACAATGTTAGGCCAACCTTGGGGATAGACAGTCAACCAGCTACAAAGTTAGGCCAACCACGGGGACTGATAGTCCACCAGCTACAAAGTTAGACCAACCTCGGGGATACACAGTCAACCAGCTACAAAGTTAGGCCAACCTCGGGGATAGACAGTCAACCAGCTACAAAGTTAGGCCAACCTTGGGGATAGACAGTCAACCAGCTACAAAGTTAGGCCAACCTTGGGGATAGACAGTCAACCAGCTACAAAGTTAGGCCAACCTCGGGGATACACTGTTAACCAGCTACAAAGTTAGACCAACCTCGGGGATACACAGTCAACCAGCTACAAAGTTAGGCCAACCTCGGGGATAGACAGTCAACCAGCTACAAAGTTAGGCCAACCTCGGGGATACACAGTCAACCAGCTACAAAGTTAGGCCAACCTCGGGGATAGACAGTCCACCAGCTACAAAGTTAGGCCAACCTCGGGGATACACAGTCAACCAGCTACAAAGTTAGGCCAACCTCGGGGATACACTGTTAACCAGCTACAAAGTTAGGCCAACCTCGGGGATAGACAGTCAACCAGCTACAAAGTTAGGCCAACCTCGGGGACTGATAGTCCACCAGCTACAAAGTTAGGCCAACCTCGGGGATACACAGTCAACCAGCTACAAAGTTAGACCAACCTCGGGGATACACAGTCAACCAGCTACAAAGTTAGGCCAACCTCGGGGATACACAGTCAACCAGCTACAAAGTTAGGCCAACCTCGGGGATACACAGTCAACCAGCTACAAAGTTAGACCAACCTCGGGGATACACAGTCAACCAGCTACAAAGTTAGGCCAACCTCGGGGATACACTGTTAACCAGCTACAAAGTTAGGCCAACCTCGGGGATAGACAGTCAACCAGCTACAAAGTTAGGCCAACCTCGGGGACTGATAGTCCACCAGCTACAAAGTTAGGCCAACCTCGGGGATACACAGTCAACCAGCTACAAAGTTAGGCCAACCTCGGGGATACACTGTTAACCAGCTACAAAGTTAGGCCAACCTCGGGGATAGACAGTCAACCAGCTACAAAGTTAGGCCACCCTCGGGGATAGACAGTCAACCAGCTACAAAGTTAGGCCACCCTCGGGGATAGACAGTCAACCAGCTACAAAGTTAGGCCACCCTCGGGGATAGACAGTCAACCAGCTACAAAGTTAGGCCAACCTCGGGGATACACAGTCCACCAGCTACAAAGTTAGGCCAACCTCGGGGACTGATAGTCCACCAGCTACAAAGTTAGGCCAACCTCGGGGATACACAGTCAACCAGCTACAAAGTTAGACCAACCTCGGGGATACACAGTCAACCAGCTACAAAGTTAGGCCAACCTCGGGGATACACAGTCAACCAGCTACAAAGTTAGGCCAACCTCGGGGATACACAGTCAACCAGCTACAAAGTTAGACCAACCTCGGGGATACACAGTCAACCAGCTACAAAGTTAGGCCAACCTCGGGGATACACAGTCAACCAGCTACAAAGTTAGGCCAACCTCGGGGATACACAGTCCACCAGCTGCAAAGTTAGGCCAACCTCGGGGATACACAGTCAACCAGCTACAAAGTTAGGCTAACCTCGGGGATAGACAGTCAATCAGCTACAAAGTTAGGCCAACCTCGGGGACTGATAGTCAACCAGCTACAATATTAGGCCGACCTCGGGGACTGATAGTCCACCAGCTACAATGTTAGGCCAACCTCGGGGATAGACAGTCAACCAGCTATAAAATTAGGCCAACCTCGGGGATAAACTGTTAACCAGCTACAAAGTTAGGCCAACCTCGGGGATACACAGTCAACCAGCTACAAAGTTAGGCCAACCTCGGGGATAGACAGTCAACCAGCTACAAAGTTAGGCCAACCTCGGGGATACACAGTCAACCAGCTACAAAGTTAGGCCAACCTCGGGGATAGACAGTCAACAAGCTACAAAGTTAGGCCAACCTTGGGGATAGACAGTCAACCAGCTACAAAGTTAGGCCAACCTCGGGGATACACAGTCAACCAGCTACAAAGTTAGGCCAACCTAGGGGATACACAGTCAACCAGCTACAAAGTTAGGCCAACCTCGGGGATAGACAGTCAACAAGCTACAAAGTTAGGCCAACCTTGGGGATAGACAGTCAACCAGCTACAAAGTTAGGCCAACCTCGGGGACTGATAGTCAACCAGCTACAAAGTTAGGCCAACCTCGGGGATACACAGTCAACCAGCAACAAAGTTAGACCAACTTCGGGGATAGACAGTCAACCAGCAACAAAGTTAGGCAAACCTCGGGGATACACAGTCAACCAGCTACAAAGTTAGGCCAACCTCGGGGATAGACAGTCAACCAGCTACAAAGTTAGACCAACCTCGGGGATACACAGTCAACCAGCTACAAAGTTATGCCAACCTCGGGGATAGACAGTCAACCAGCTACAAAGTTAGGCCAACCTCGGGGATACACAGTCAACCAGCTACAAAGTTAGGCCAACCACGGGACTGATAGTCCACCAGCTACAAAGTTAGGCCAACCTCGGGGATAGACAGTCAACCAGCTACAAAGTTAGGCCAACCTAGGGGATACACAGTCAACCAGCTACAAAGTTAGGCCAACCTCGGGGATAGACAGTCAACCAGCTACAAAGTTAGGCCAACCACGGGGACTGATAGTCCACCAGCTACAAAGTTAGGCCAACCTCGGGGATAGACAGTCAACCAGCTACAAAGTTAGGCCAACCTAGGGGATACACAGTCAACCAGCTACAAAGTTAGGCCAACCTCGGGGATAGACAGTCAACCAGCTACAAAGTTAGACCAACCTCGGCGATAGACAGTCAACCAGCTACAAAGTTAGGCTAACCTAGGGGATACACAGTCAACCAGCTACAAAGTTAGGCCAACCTCGGGGATAGACAGTCAACCAGCTACAAAGTTAGGCCAACCTAGGGGATACACAGTCAACCAGCTACAAAGTTAGGCCAACCTAGGGGATACACAGTCAACCAGCTACAAAGTTAGGCCAACCTCGGCGATAGACAGTCAACCAGCTACAAAGTTAGGCTAACCTCGGGGATAGACAGTCAACCAGCTACAAAGTTAGGCCAACCTCGGGGACTGATAGTCAACCAGCTACAATGTTAGGCCGACCTCGGGGACTGATAGTCCACCAGCTACAATGTTAGGCCAACCTCGGGGATAGACAGCCAACTAGCTACAAAATTAGGCCAACCTCGGGGATACACTGTTAACCAGCTACAAAGTTAGGCCAACCTCGGGGATAGACAGTCAACAAGCTACAAAGTTAGGCCAACCTCGGGGATACACAGTCAACCAGCTACAAAGTTAGGCCAACCTCGGGGATACACAGTCAACCAGCAACAAAGTTAGACCAACCTCGGGGATAGACAGTCAACCAGCAACAAAGTTAGGCAAACCTCGGGGATACACAGTCAACCAGCTACAAAGTTAGGCTAACCTCGGGGATAGACAGTCAACCAGCTACAAAGTTAGGCCAACCTCGGGGATACACAGTCAACCAGCTACAAAGTTAGGCCAACCTCGGGGATAGACAGTCAACCAGCTACAAAGTTAGGCCAACCTCGGGGATAGACAGTCAACCAGCTGCAATGTTAGGCCAACCTTGGGGATACACAGTCAACCAGCTACAATGTTAGGCAAACCTCGGGGATAGACAGTCAACCAGCTACAAAGTTAGGCCAACCTTGGGGATAGACAGTCAACCAGCTAAAAAGTTAGGCCAACGTCGGGTATAGACAGTCAACCAGCTACAAAGTTAGGCCAACATCAGGGACTGATAGTCCACCAGCTGCAAAGTTAGGCCAACCTCGGGGATAGACAGTCAACCAGCTACAAAGTTAGGCCACCCTCGGGGATAGACAGTCAACCAGCTACAATGTTAGGCCAACCTTGGGGATAGACAGTCAACCAGCTACAAAGTTAGGCCAACCTCGGGGATAGACAGTCAACCAGCTACAAAGTTAGGCCAACCTCGGGGATAGACAGTCAACCAGCTACAAAGTTAGGCCAACCACGGGGACTGATAGTCCACCAGCTACAAAGTTAGGCCAACCTCGGGGACTTATAGTCCACCAGCTACAAAGTTAGGCCAACCTCGGGGATAGACAGTCAACAAGCTACAAAGTTAGACCAACCTCGGGGATACACAGTCAACCAGCTACAAAGTTAGGCAAACCTCGGGGATAGACAGTCAACCAGCTACAAAGTTAGGCCAACCTCGGGGATACACAGTCAACCAGCTACAAAGTTAGGCCAACCTCGGGGATAGACAGTCAACCAGCTACAAAGTTAGACCAACCTCGGGGATACACAGTCAACCAGCTACAAAGTTAGGCCAACCTCGGCGATAGACAGTCAACCAGCTACAAAGTTAGGCTAACCTCGGGGATAGACAGTCAACTAGCTACAAAGTTAGGCCAACCTCGGGGACTGATAGTCAACCAGCTACAATGTTAGGCCGACCTCGGGGACTGATAGTCCACCAGCTACAATGTTAGGCCAACCTCGGGGATAGACAGTCAACCAGCTACAAAATTAGGCCAACCTCGGGGATACACTGTTAACCAGCTACAAAGTTAGGCCAACCTCGGGGATACACAGTCAACCAGCTACAAAGTTAGGCCAACCTCGGGGATAGACAGTCAACCAGCTACAAAGTTAGGCCAACCTCGGGGATACACAGTCAACCAGCTACAAAGTTAGGCCAACCTCGGGGATAGACAGTCAACCAGCTACAAAGTTAGGCCAACCTCGGGGATACACAGTCAACCAGCTACAAAGTTAGGCCAACCTCGGGGATACACAGCACAGTCAACCAGCTACAAAGTTAGGCCAACCTCGGGGATACACAGTCAACCAGCTACAAAGTTAGGCCAACCTCGGGGATACACAGTCAACCAGCTACAAAGTTAGGCCAACCTCGGGGATACACAGTCAACCAGCTACAAAGTTAGGCCAACCTCGGGGATACACAGTCAACCAGCTACATAGAACGGCCTACCACATGGGTTGGTGTTTACTAGCCATAATGATTCAGTCAACCTCGGGGCCTGATAATCCACCAGCTACATAGATATGAACACCTCGGCGACTGATAGTCCAACAGCTTCATAGATATGGCCAACCTCGGGGACTGATAGTCCACCAGCTATATAGATATGGTCAACCTCGGGGACTGATAGTCCAACAGCTACATAGAGAGGGCCAACCTCGGGGACTGATAGTCCACCAGCTATATAGATATGATCAACCTCGGGGACTGATAGTCCAACAGCTACATAAAGAGGGCCAACCTCGGGGACTGATAGTCAAACAGGTACATAGATATGGTCAACCTCGGGGACTGATAGTCCACCAGCTACATAGATATGGCCAACCTCGGGGACTGATAGTCCAATAGCTACATATGATAGATTTATGTTCTAATTCACCAGTTCAAACGAACATAAATTATTTATCAAATAAAACTCAACACACTGTTCAGAATACCGCTTACTGCAGCTGACGCTATCGAATAGTCCAACAGCTACATACTGTAGATATGGTCAACATCGGAGACCGATAGTCCAACAGCTACAATGTTACAATCAACTTTGATGACAGATAATTAGTCAGTTACAAGGTTGTGGCCAGCATACAAGGAGTTAGAGATGTCAATTATCTGTGAAATCCCAAGTTTCTCAAGAAATAATAAGATGGTCAAAGGGAGGCTACTCCGATTAAAAAAAACTCCCCATAGATTTTTTAATTAAATACCCGTAAATTATTCGGTTACAAATGTAGCTGTGATTTTGAGACGTCTCGCTAAAATGTACACTTAACTGATATAGCCGTATAAGTATGAATAATTAAACATTAACAAATCAAAAGTAGTCTTTTCAATCTTCAAGAATTCTGTTTTACTATTAATATATTCTCTTATATTTTAACAATAAAATAGAAAGTTCCGAGTTAACAGTGAATTCTGTTACAGTCTGGAAACTTGCTACTGTATCACGAAATCGATATTTCTGCGTCAGCTAACTGTTGAATCTGTCTAATTTGATAAAATATAGATTTTGATTGATAACATCGAAAAATATATACAATACGATAAGATGTCGGTATCAAGTTGTTTTTATTCAAGTTTTAATAAATCTGTTTTCACAATTCGATTTCATTTATAACTACATAATATAGGATATGATTAATATTACTACGACTATTTTAGATGTGTGGTTCTGGTTGCTTCCCTTTAGCTTACACGACCTACCAAGTCTGTAGGCAGCTGATAGAAATTCGTACATATGAAGCAGAACGAATGTAGATAATACTTACAGCAGGTTTAGCTGGAAGGTATGAATCGAACTTCATGAACTGATCGATAAATATACCGCTGTCAATACATATGTAGATGACTCCTTATGTACATATATATGACCTATGTAATACAAGCGTACAAGTGACATATTTTACACCTGCTCAGTTAATATCAATCGATGGATTTTTTTATTGTTGTACCTGGACTACCGTGTATCATCATTTATTTATGACGTCACAAATTTAAAGTGTCTTAGCACGTGTATCCAACAGCATTATGACGTGTCCGTATATACATGTGTAGCTGATCAGAACAGGTGGAATACTGCTATAATACTAATGCAGTGCACTTTAATAATACCCTGGTTTAGATATTGTTACAGAATTGTGGGGGAAAGTGAAAATGCAAAAGCGATGTTATTATCATTTTTTACAACATTATTAAAAAGTTTACGACGAGTAACGAGGGATACCCGTGAAATGTGCTACTGTAACTGTTACTAATTTGGCGTACTCTAATTTTAGAACATATCGAGTAGCATAGCGATTAAGTAGTGTACTACCAACCTTACAGAAGAAAACAATATTCGAAAATGCGACCAGCACAGTCATAATTAGGGGAATGTTTTCAGCTCGAAAAGTGAAAAACGATCATAATTATTACAAGGAAAATAAAATGGGATGATTTTTGTTGATTTTCTGATAAATGCGAAATATGTGACACAGTTTTGTGACCGAATACGCCGATATCATTGTAGAATAAAATATCCATTGATCTCGTTAAAACTTGGAAATTAGCCCTATAGCCTGGGAGGAAATAAGGGTTACCAGTATCTAAGGGTAACAGTACAAGGGATAGAAATATAGAAAAGACGGATTTGATGTCAATAGTAAATATAGCATCATGCAGGCAATAGATACCACGGACCATTAAAGCTACGTCATACAACTGTTCGATCCTCCTCGGCCTTTTCCGAGATGCTAGGGGCCTCCAGCAATGGAGTTAGAAAAATCAGATCGGGACTTACTTTTTGGTGTTTTAACTTGACAATTCTCTTAAAGGTAGTCACCCGCCCATGCAAATTAAATTTCCTGATTAAAAGCAACAAAGTACAAATTTAAGAATGTCTACATTCCTAATTTAATTTCACTAACGCTGTGTTCCGGAAATAGGTATAATTAAATCAATATAGATGGAAAGCCCTGACCGATCTATATCGTCGAGGACGAAATACACGTAGGATGTAAACGAGGCTCCCTTATGAGGCTATCCAATCCCATACAGTGCGAAAACTGATAGATTAAAATTAATAGAGTCCGCTTCATAAAGAGGCACTAAATCTGACCACCGTCTTCGATATGTAATTACTTATTCTGAACCGTAATCACCATCTGCAGTAGAGTCTGCAGGTATGATAACGGCAATTGTCTGGGACAGAAACCGAAGACAATAGAAGATTGAGCATAATACTTAAACTTTAGCAGAGTGGGGAGGAAATTGAGGATAGCAGTATCTTCTGTAAAACCTTGCCGACTGGGACGAAATAATATGCATAGTAATATATCTAGGACAAAATGGGGACGGCTAGCTTAATATATGCACAGTAATATTTCAGGGACGAAATGGGAACTGCTAGCTTAATCTGTAAATTTATATTTCTGGGACGAAATGGAGATAACAATGTTTGTAGTACTCTGAAATAGTTCATCCATTTATCAATCCATCCATTTATTCATCCACCAATTTTCATTCATTTGTCCGCCCGTTTATTTAATCAAATCACTTGTAAGCACTTTCATTCATTCATTCATTCATTCGTTCAAGCAATGTTGGTTGTCATAAACGAGAATTTATAAAATTGTCTATTTCTTTTT
>NW_022979308.1:0-30936 GCF_902652985.1 Pecten maximus
TTATCAGAGGGTATGTAACAGGGCAAACTGTTTTTACATTCATCGTTGTTTGAAGTGTTCAGGAAGGCATCCAAGTGTCAGTTGTTTTACAAAGGGCACACAGAGTAATTCTGGTAATTTCCATTTTAGACCTGGTTCTGGGAGAGGAAACAATTTCGGTGCCCAATCATCCTCTTCTCAGCATCCTGCCCAATCATCGCGATTTAACAACAATCGCCCAGTCACCAATTAATTTAAGTTCACTTGAGGATTTACTGAAGGGGTACCCTGACCGTGCTGTGGCGAGCGAACTGCTTCAAGGGTTTAAATATGGTTTTCATCTTCAGTATTCTGGTCCTAGGTTAGCTTCTGACTGTAATAATCTTGTCTCAATTTTTGATCATGAATATGAGGCTGCTACTAAGGTGCTAAAGGAGGTCAACCTTGGCCGAATTGCTGGTCCTTTCCATCACAGGCCCCTGGATAATTTACGGACTTCCCCAATTGGTCTTGTTCCTAAAAAAGATGGGTCCTGGAGATTAATTCAGCATTTATCACACCCTCAGGGGTCTAGTGTCAATTACTTCATTGACTCTGATCTATGTAAAGTTGAATATGCTTCTTTTGACACTGCTGTGGAGATGATCAGTAAGCTTGGTCAAGGTGCTTTGTTAGCAAAGTTAGATATAAAATCAGCTTTCAGGCTGCTACCAGTCCACCCACAGGATTTTGAATTACTTGGTTTTAAGTTGATGGGGAATTTTTTTGTTGATCGTTGTCTTCCTATGGGATGTTCAATTTCATGTTCATTGTTTGAGAAATTTGCAACTTTTTTAGAATGGGCTGTTATAAAGAACTCCAGTATCCCTAGTATAGTTCATTATTTGGATGATTTTTTGTGTGCTGGGGAGCTTGAAAGTACTAATTGTAGAATCCTTATGCATGCGCTACAACAGACTTGTATAGAACTGGGGGTGCCATTGGCAAATGAAAAAACTGAAGGGCCTGTACAAATTCTTGTATTTTTGGGTTTGGAAATCAATACACAGGATATGTCAGTTAGAATTCCCCAAGGCAAGCTTTTAGAACTCAAAGAAAAACTGTTGGCTTTGTACAATTGTAAGAAAGCAACAGTAAAAGAGATTCAAGCATTGACCGGCCTTTTAAACTTCTGCTCTAGAGCCATACCCTGTGCCAGAGCTTTCAATAGACGTTTTTATGATTCAATTTCTGGCATGGTAAACCCACGTCATCATGTGCGTTTAACCTGTGATTTGAAGGAGGATATTCAAGTTTGGCTAGTTTTCCTAGAATTTTTCAACGGAGTAACATATATACCAGATTTGGAGTGGACATCAGATACACAACTTGAACTTTTTACTGACAGTGCTGGGGGTAGTCAGCTTGGAGGGGGTGCTTACTTCCAGGGACATTGGGTGTTCTTTCCCTGGCCTCCGGCTTGGATTGGTACTGTGGTGCTTCGTGACATCACTTTTCTTGAGTTGGTCCCTGTAGTTCTGGCTTTTCACATTTGGGGTAGCTTCATGTCTAAGCGCAAGATAATCCTCCACATAGACAACAGTGCATTAGTGGCTTGCATCAATAAAAAGTCCTCGAAGTCTAAGAGAGTAATGCATTTGCTTCGACCCTTTGTACTGGATATCATGATCAACAACATTCAGTGTAAGGCAACTCATTTGGCTGGAACTAAAAACCTTATTGCTGATGCAATTTCTCGTCTTCAGTTGACAAGATTCAGACACCTGGCCCCTTCAGCAGACCAGGAACCAGCCAAAATTCCAAGATCATTCCAGGCATTAATCTCAACTCTGAAGCTGTCCGATTGTTGAATGCATCTCTTTCTTCAAATACCAAAAAAGCATATGGACAGGCCTTGCTAGCTTTTGAGAGTTTTAGAAATAGTAGATTCAGTAATAATGTTTGGCCACCTAGCTGTCAGCAGGTTATAGACTTCATTGCCTTCAAATCAGCTGGTGGTTTTTCTCCAAGCACAGTTCAAACTTCTATAGCTGCTATATCTTTTAAATGCAATAGCTTAATGGTAGAGAATCCCACAGACAATTTTGTGGTTAAAAAAATGTTGCGTGGTATGTCACGCCTTAATAAGAAATCAGACTCTCGTTTACCAATAACACCAGATATCCTTGTTAAAATTCTGAATTCCCTCCCTGCTGTATGTTTTTCTGTGTATGAGACCAAACTTTTTTCGGCCATTTTTTCCTTGGCCTATTTTGGGTTTTTCCGCATAGGGGAATTAGTACAAACAAGTTTCACACCAGGCACTGGGATGCATGTTCTAAAAAGAGATAACGTTAGAATGTTGTATAATGATTCGTTGCTGCAGGTAGCATTACCTCATTCTAAGACTGATCAGGACGGTAAAGGGGTTGTGCTGGAGTTCCCATCAGGTGCATCCCCTTGTCCTGTCAAACGAGTCAAGGATTACTTGGCTGTACGACCTGCGCTTGGGGGTCCATTTTTTGTCATTTTGGAGGGAAGCCGGTCACTAGATACCAGTTTAATTCACTTTTGCATAAGAGTCTAACATTTTCAGGTTTTAAAACTGGTGATTTCAAATCTCATAGTTTTCGAATCGGAGCTGCAACAAATGCAAGTAGTGTAGGCATGTCAGAAACTGAAATCAAACAATATGGGAGATGGGAATCTCGTGCATACAAGTCTTATGTACGAATCCCAACAGTTAAGCTTGGGTTTAACGGCCAATCGGTATCTTGAATTAAGTAGGCATTCATCATTTGTCATTGCATCATTGTAATGGCAAATATTAAGTCTTTTTCAGATGACGAAAATCAAGTTTGGGTGCTGGGTTCCTCAATTATTAAGAGAGCTTTCATACAGGCCAGGTCCTCTGCAGAAGGGGTGCATCTAGGGCTGCAACGCTACAGAATTAAATTGTGGTGGCAGGGTAAGAGTGGCATGCGTTGGAGTCAAGTTCTAAGCATGGTGAAGATAATGCTAAAGTATGAATCACCCCCCAAAGCTTTGGTTATACACTGTGGTGGGAATGATGTGGGACAGTTTTCTTTGGGACATTTGAGGCATACAATTTTAGATACATTGGACACGCTTAGGGCTCAGCTACCAGAAACATTCATTATTTGGTCACAGATTCTACCAAGGAAGTGGAGATATGAAAGACCATTGGGTAATTTAAATAGACACAGAGTAAGAATTAACAGTAAAGTTGCTACTGACAATTTATCGAAAGGTGGTGGGTATATTAAATACCCTGAGATTGTTTGTGGCAGCCCTGCATTGTTTTTAGAGGATCAAGTGCATCTTTCAGACCTTGGTAATTTCTTTTTCCTACATAATCTACAGCAAGGTCTTTTTTCCTATTTTAAGCTTGACCAGAGAGTGTTTCCCCAGCAATAATACCAATTGAGTGGCTACATTGATGGACATTTCATTCATGGTGATTGTGGCATTGGCTGCTTCAGCTACCTTTATATCTCTATTTAGAGACAGGGGTAATCTGGAGTAGTTCACGGCAGGGATTTTCCTGCTTATTTGATGAGTTTTGATTTTATGTGCAGTGATTTTCCTGCAATTTTGACAATTTGTCATTAATTTTTGTGGGAGTGAGCAAGAATTTCTTGCTAGGTAACTTGACCCTTTGAAGTGATATAAGTTTATGATTGCTGGTATTGATTTGATAGTTGAAGTCAATTTGCAATTTGTTTTGAATGTTATTACTGGTGGCGGTGTCAAGTACCGGGATAGAATTTAAGGGTCTGTAGTATGCTTTTTGCTATTTCTATCTGCGGTCCTTGCCATGTGGCGGGGTAGAGGTTGCCACCAGGAATAATAAGTATTTAGTTAATATTTCCCCTTAAATTACAGCTATTCAAAATGACGGCTGACCACAGAGTCATTTCTGTATATAGCTTATTGACAGATCTTGTCACATATTTATCTATCTATTTGAGGTGGCCCCAAGCCCAATTTGGGTGGTAACCTCTTGGTGACGAAGCCATGTCCACAATCGCCAAACATAACATAGCTGAAGGTATGATATATCACTTAAAGTTTATGGACTCTTGTATAGGCAAATGAATATTGGGTTTGAGTATATGTAAATTTTACTCATGATTGCTTAATAAACAATGTAAACATGATTATTGTTTGTTTGTTATCTCTGATAATGGGATTTATTTGATAATAAATAAATCTGTTTATCAGAGTACAATATACTATGCCTTTTGGTGTCTTGTTACCGGATTAAGAGTTGTCGCCCTTTTGTCAATTGCGTGCTTTTGAATTATCTCCCCTTAGCACTTGAAAATTCCAGACTGCCGGAACGCTGTTTGAGCAGTTGATTGATCACCCACCCACCCACCCCATAAATATATTCATTTTGCTGCTGTTTTGTATTTCTTTTGTATTGTCAGGTGCTTGGCTCAGGCTTTATCCCATGGTGCACTATTTGTCAACAGATCAGATCGTCATGGCTTCAACAACCATATTTGGGAATCATTTCACTTGGAAGTTTCCAGTGATAGGCGGGGTAGAGGTTGCCACCAGGAATAATAAGTATTTAGTTAATATTTCCCCTTAAATTACAGCTATTCAAAATGACGGCTGACCACAGAGTCATTTCTGTATATAGCTTATTGACAGATCTTGTCACATATTTATCTATCTATTTGAGGTGGCCCCAAGCCCAATTTGGGTGGTAACCTCTTGGTGACGAAGCCATGTCCACAATCGCCAAACATAACATAGCTGAAGGTATGATATATCACTTAAAGTTTATGGACTCTTGTATAGGCAAATGAATATTGGGTTTGAGTATATGTAAATTTTACTCATGATTGCTTAATAAACAATGTAAACATGATTATTGTTTGTTTGTTATCTCTGATAAGTGTTTCTGTACCTACACGTCCCTAACTGTAATAAGTGTTTCAGTATCTACACGTCCTGAACTGTAATAAGTGTTTCAGTACCTACACGTCCCTAACTGTAATAAGTGTTTCAGTATCTACACGTCCTGAACTGTAATAAGTGTTTCAGTATCTACACGTCCTGAACTGTAATAAGTGTTTCAGTATCTACACGTCCTGAACTGTAATAAGTGTTTTTGTACCTACACGTCCTGAACTGTAATAAGTGTTTCAGTACCTACACGTCCTGAACTGTAATAAGTGTTTCAGTATCTACACGTCCTGAACTGTAATACGTGTTTCAGTATCTACACGTCCTGAACTGTAATAAGTGTTTCAGTACCTACACGTCCCCTAACTGTAATAAGTGTTTCAGTATCTACACGTCCTGAACTGTAATAAGTGTTTCAGTATCTACACGTCCTGAACTGTAATAAGTGTTTCAGTACCTACACGTCCCTAACTGTAATAAGTGTTTCAGTATCTACACGTCCTGAACTGTAATAAGTGTTTTTGTACCTACACGTCCTGAACTGAAATAAGTGTTTCAGTATCTACACGTCCTGAACTGTAATAAGTGTTTCAGTATCTACACGTCCTGAACTGTAATGAGTGTTTTTGTACCTACACGTCCTGAACTGTAATAAGTGTTTCAGTACCTACACGTCCTGAACTGTAATAAGTGTTTCAGTACTTACACGTCCTGAACTGTAATAAGTGTTTCAGTATTTACACGTCCTGAACTGTAATAAGTGTTTCAGTACCAACACGTCCTGAACTGTAATAAGTGTTTCAGTACCTACACGTCCTGAACTATAATAAGTGTTTGAGTACCTACACGTCCTGGACTGTAATAAGTGTTTCAGTACCTACACGTCCTGAACTGTAATAAGTGTTTCAGTATCTACACGTCCTGAACTGTAATAAGTGTTTCAGTACCTACACGTCCTGGACTGTAATAAGTGTTTTTGTACCTACACGTCCTGAACTGTAATAAGTGTTTCAGTACCTACACGTCCTGGACTGTAATAAGTGTTTCAGTACCTACACGTCCTGAACTGTAATAAGTGTTTCAGTACCTACACGTCCTGAACTGTAATAAGTGTTTCAGTATCTACACGTCCTGAACTGTAATAAGTGTTTCAGTATCTACACGTCCTGAACTGTAATAAGTGTTTCAGTATCTATACGTCCTGAACTGTAATAAGTGTTTTTGTACCTACACGTCCTGAACTGTAATAAGTGTTTCAGTACCTACACGTCCTGGACTGTAATAAGTGTTTCAGTACCTACACGTCCTGAACTGTAATAAGTGTTTCAGTATCTACACGTCCTGAACTGTAATAAGTGTTTCAGTATCTATACGTCCTGAACTGTAATAATTGTTTCAGTACCTACACGTCCTGAACTGTAATAAGTGTTTCAGTACCTACACGTCCCTAACTGTAATAAGTGTTTCAGTAACTACACGTCCTGAACTGTAATAAGTGTTTCAGTATCTACACGTCCTGAACTGTAATAAGTGTTTCAGTATCTACACGTCCTGAACTGTAATAAGTGTTTCAGTATCTACACGTCCTGAACTGTAATAAGTGTTTCTGTACCTATACGTCCCTAACTGTAATAAGTGTATCAGTACCTACACGTCCTGAACTGTAATAAGTGTTTCAGTACCTACACGTCCTGGACTGTAATAAGTGTTTCAGTACCTACACGTCCTGGACTGTAATAAGTGTTTCAGTACCTACACGTCCTGGACTGTAATAAGTGTTTCAGTATCTACACGTCCTGAACTGTAATAAGTGTTTCTGTATCTACACGTCCTGAACTGTAATAAGTGTTTCTGTACCTACACGTCCTGAACTGTAATAAGTGTTTCAGTATCTACACGTCCTGAACTGTAATAAGTGTTTCAGTATTTACACGTCCTGAACTGTTATAAGTGTTTCAGTATCTACACGTCCTGAACTGTAATAAGTGTTTCAGAATTTACACGTCCTGAATTGTAATAGACGCTATGGATACGTCCGTCACTGGTCCCTTGGACAGCGTCTTTAAGTGGTCTTTGATGCTTTTAGAACGTAAATAATTCAATACCAATCGGACAATTTTGAGAAACAGTTTACGTCAAAAAATGTTCATACGCAATGTAGTTACCTGACAGTAAGATGTATATGTCGGCTATGTTATATATATATACATACTATTGTATTGGCAGAATGTTCTGTAGATAAATAGTTTGTAGAGATGTGTAGACATATTGCCTTCTTGGCAGATGGTTTATGGGCAGATTGATTTATGGACAGATTGACTTGTAGGAACATATAGTTACTTGAACAGACTGCTGTATGGACATGCATTTGTAACACAGAACTTTATTTTAATCTGGCAATTTTACAAAGACGGTTTGCATGTACAAAGAGTAATAGTTGCTGTCTCTCATTTAACCGATTTTACGACTACGAGGTTTAAGTTTCTAGATGCCAGCATGCTTAGGAGAACAAAGACGTAAGGACAAAGACTTTAATTTATACTTTGCTTGAAACTCGCATTTCATCAATAATCATATTTTTTGCCAGGCTTTCCTTGCAATTTAAATGAAATACGTGCTCATCAGTTTCATTATTTTTGTACTGACTTTTTAAACGGATATTAGGTCGGTACGGTGACAGACGGTAGGGTTCAGATCCTCATTTGGAAGACGTATGGGGTCACCTGCCTGACCACGTGGGTTTTCACTGGGTACTCCGGTTTTCTCCCATGGTACATTGTAAGACCCCACGCGCTGCCAGACGGGCCAACAGGAGTTATAAATGTAAGTTTATTATAAGTTCTTTATTTGCGATTGTTGTAAAATAATATACGTTTACATTTATTTTAAACCAAATGTAAGCTTAATGTGAACTTTTAAGGTTCGAAAAATATTGCCCCTTGAATTCCCTCTGTACGAATCGATCTTACTAGCTTACGTACTTGTTTAAGGCGATGCATTGATAGTTGTTTCCGTCAACAGCGAGGTACATTTCGCGTTTGTTCTTTTTTATTATTCTTTGTAGTAGTTGGTGGATGCATGCATATGAATCTGTACTTGTAATATATGGATACGGTAACGTTGCATTTTGCTGTATCATTTGAATACTTTGATGTAAATGACGCTGCTTAAGACATCTAATAGATGTGATCTTCAACATTTGTGTTGTCATTAGAGATCTTCTTTTATCAAAATCACACAGCGGAATTTAGGGATTTTCTGTTCGGCTGGCAATCCCTTTTTGTTTTCATTATGTTTTATTGTGGGAGGATAGCGCAGAACCCAGGGAAAACCTACGTGGTCGGCCATGTGACCCCATACCTTTCCACGTCCGATCGAGGAATCGAACCCCGGCCGCATAGGTGAAAGGCCAGTGTGTTACCACTGTGCAACCCGACCACCTAACGCAGATATGGCACTTTGGAAACATTTATGGTCAAATTTCAAAATAAATTCTACGATTATTGCGCTAAAAATGATGTTTTTTTCACTTTGACACATACATATTATTAAAGCGAACCTCAGATACATAACATATCAAATATCATATTATTTCCTGGATAGAAATCCTGTGTTTTGATTGATCAAACCTTTTATCCATCATTATAATGAGCGGTGACATTCCGGATAGATTTGTTTTCTTAAGTAATACTATCGTACACATAATGTAATTAAGAAACAGTGAAGATGAAAAAAAACATTAAAAAGTAATTCATCTGATTCATTAATGGCTCAAAACTTCAAAAGTAAAAACTGCTTTTCCGAGAAATCGTATGAATTATATATAAGCTTTGCACTTTTCCTTTATACCTATAAAGATCTGTTAGAAACTGTGAGGATTGTTTATATACATGCGATTCCCTGTTTACGGAAGTGTAATTGACCATTTGAGAGATTCCATTTATCTGTTAGGCTAATCAATCAAACACCTGTACGACCAAGATCGACCGACTGATACTATCTCGTTGGCAAATACGACGTACATCCAAAACGTGACAACGATTAATCATTCAAAAGCATCACAAGACAAAATCAATGTTCCCCTTAAAATAACGATCGGCACTATTTCAGAGAGCAGTGTAAAGTGTTTCAATGAAGTTGAACGCGTATAGTAAGCCTGCACTTTACGTTCCGTGCTCGGTTATCCTGTGATCCTGATTAAAAAGATTAAAATATTCTTTGTTAAAAACATCACGCTGGAGATATATATTTAGTTAATATTTGGTTCTTATCAACAGCTTCGTGTTTGGTCATTTAAGGACGGTCTTCCCTGTGTGCGAGAGATACATTCACTGTTTATAGAACTGGTGGTAGGTACATGTACCTGTATACGTACAAATGTAGCTTCCCACTTTAAACATGGCCGACGCCAATCCAGGACCCAGTTTCACTTAACGTCGAATGTCTACACGTAGACGTATCTTACGTCTAAAATGAGTTTCACTAAAAGTCGTAACTCGATTTACGTCTATGTTTACGTTTACATTTGCGAGTAGATTGACGACCTTTAGTAAAACTGGTTCCTGGTAAGAAAAACAATGTCTCAGATTTCATACTTAACAACTTCAGTAAAGTTTGTCACCAATGCCTCGTGTACTATTTTGCTATAAACTTAAATTTTGAAGCGTAGAGCATATGTTAACATATATGGATAAGCGAAACCAGCTACCACAAAAATGACGATGCCGTAGGTAACAGAAAATTAAAATGTGCGTAGCTAAATGTTTATTTACACGTGTGCGTGCGTAACTGACTAAAATGTTGCGTAACTGACTAAAATGTTACGTAACTGACTAAAATGTTACGTAACTGATTTAAAATTTGCGCAATTGACTAAAATGTTTCGTAATTGACTAAAATGTTACGTAACTGACTAAAATGTTGCGTAATTGACTAAAATGTTACGTAACTGACTAAAATGTTTCGTAATTGACTAAAATGTTACGTAACTGACTAAAATGTTTCGTAACTGACTAAAATGTTACGTAATTGACTGAAAAGTTGCGGACATGTAAATGAAGCGGCACTTCTAAAAGCACACGCGACTTTTATTTTGATTCCTTTGATTTCTGATCACGTGTTATGACTGCGATGTGGCAGCAGATAAGCTGGATCAATTAATAAGCCATGGGTTCTCGCGTATTTTCACTCGATCTCTGTTCCCCATGAAATTGTTAATATTTTCTATTTTTCACAGATTGCCAAAGATATGAACTTTGCATTTATATTAGATTTGTAAAGTAAAGCGCACTTAGTATTAATGTGAAAAGACTTCTCCACGGATCTCATTCCTAACCGCATTATATACAAATGTACACCTTCTTCGTATAGACGTATTTGACCGGAACCCCAACTATATTTGAAAGAAAACAGACAACCGCGTGACAAAAAAGGATATCCCTAATACAAAATGCATTTTCCGCATCCAACCAATGAAGTTTAGACACGTGTACAGTTTTATTTTGATTTGAACATATCATTATTAAACTTATAAGAAAGGATTACGCACAATTTGCAACGACTTCTCCCAATATTCATTATCATGGATTATACGAGAATGCGAAAAAATATAATACTGGCAAGTATTTCGATCATAACTTTAGGCTTTTCATCATAAATATTGTGCTGTTACATTGTATGGAAGAAAGAAAAATCTAGGGAGACGCGGAACCCATCTTTAAAGACTCAATAAGTTTTAGAATGAAAAACAAAAATGACTGAAAATATGTCCGTTAATCTTCCTCTGAAGTCGCCCCTACAGGCAGACAGACAGACAATATGTTAGTTTTACTGATAACTCATTTTCAAGTTTGGATGACGTGCAGCTTTAACAGGTTATATGTAGACATACATGTACATGTAGGTACAGTAAAGAAAGATGCTGATTGGCTTACCGATTTGTTTTACACATCCATCTTCGAAAACATACTTGATGTAGCATCAATCTTTAGCATCAATCCCGTACTGCCATTATGTATACAGTTGCCTCCTTTCGATTCAGTTACCTACTTATAATTTTAGTTACACACCTGTACCCACATTACAGAACACAGCTACCGACTTTCGCTTTCAAAACATGTTACCTACGACATGCCGACATTTACACGGGTCATTTCTCCTCTTAAGCAAATACGTTCGCCTCTCTGAACAACCAAAAGCTTTCCTAACAGAGGCGAACGTATTGGATTATTCGGGACACTCCCAAACACCATACCATTCGGGGCACTCCCAAACACCATACCATTCGGGACACTCCCAAACACCATACCATTCGGGACACTCCCAAACACCATACCATTCGGGACACTCCCAAACACCATACCATTCGGGGCACTCCCAAACACCATACCATTCGAAGCGCTCTCAAACAACAAAATATTCTGAGAGCAGTGTATGGGGAGATTTAGGAGAAGAAAGTTGTTCAGAAAAAAAAGGAAAGATAAGATCCCGAATTTTGTCGTCTCTTACGATCATGCAAAAGGTACAATTATTACGCCCAACCGGCTGCAGGGCATCGGCGAATATATTGATGTATAGTAGCAAAGGAAGTCGGCATGACTGAGATTGTCCCCTGCGCGAAAGACATATATATATATTAATTATGAGAGGTCCTACAGCGGCCTATAAACAGACCCATCAATATTTTGAAGTCCTGAAATACTATTTCAACAGCTAAAGAACTACACAAGGCTCGACCCATTCATCAGAGGAATTTTATGTTATTTTGCTCAAGTTCTTCAATGGACAACCCCTCTTCTCTCTCTCCTCAATTTTTGAATATCTTGTATGCGATATTAAAAACCTCTTATTGTTATGTCATACATGTTTATAAGTAATGTATATGTACACATGTTGTGACTCGTTAATGACATTGGTGATTAAGAGTAAGCGCCGACTGCAGTGAAAATAACAGCTGCTTCTCAGATGATGACAGATATTTATTACACGTATAATGCCGCTGTATGAGTCGGAGCTTTGAACCAGAGTAGGGATCATCTCATTTATTGTCGGGAAGTTTGACTGAATGTCATGGATTTACGTTATCGGCGATCAAAGATATGGAAACAGTAGTGGGTTTATGTCATAAAAGTACACCGTTAATTTGACAAACGTACTTCGTTTAAACAGGCTACAAGCAGTAGTATTATATCATTCATGTGATACAGGTTATACATTGAATGTGACATATATGTGATATAGATTATTTATACATACAACATAATGTACATTATACCTAACCAAATATGGTAGCGTAGCGGATTCTTACAGAAGTTTGCAAACAAAATTTGTTTGATACCCCGATGAAACTAAAAAATAATTGACACTTATTATTAATTTTTGAAAATGATTTTCTAATTTAAAACATGTTTTATGTACAATTTTACTGGTTTTAAATGGGATTCTTTTCTCAAATCAATACGCAACGTCAATTGTCGTATTGTGACGTCACATTTTTCGCGCCATTCTCGGAATTTCTTTCATAGAAGAATGAAAAGAATTTTTCGAGCAATCACATTTGAGTATTTACCATGAAAACAAAGAAAAATTGATTATACTCCTATGAAACTAAAAATCAATTGACATCAAAGCTTATAATTAATTTTTGAAAATAATTTTCTAATTTAAAACATGTTTTATATACAATTGTACTGGTTTTATATAGGATTTTTTTTCTCAAATAAATACTCAACGTCAATTGTCGTATTGTGACGTCACGTTTTTCGCGCTATTCTCGGAATTCTTTTCACATTGGTATGAAACAAAATCTCAGCCAATCAGAAAGCCGCATTCTGCGTACAAACAATGGAAAATTAATTATGTAACAATAAATATTATTGCACTTGTATATATAATGTAATATACATGTATGTAATAATAGATACTCTTGTGTATCATATACATGTATATAATAATAAATAGAGGATATTGAATGGTTTCCTGTTTAATATATAGAGGATATTGAATGGTTTCCGTTTAATATAACATATATTTCACGAGTATGACGGAATATCGATATTTTCACGAGTGCGAAGCAGGAGTGAAAAATATCGAAATATTCTGTCATACGAGTGAAATGTATGTTCTATTTAACGGGAAACCATTCAATTTTCTTTTTATTGCATTTCATAAACACAAAAACAAAATAAAAAACATCGAAAAATTATAGTGTCAAAAAGTGCGGGAATAAGAAATGACGTCATTTCTTTTTGACGTAACTCCACGTCCACTTGACGGCGCCACATTGAAAGGACTGATCAACGCAATTTAAGAGTTTTCTGCTGTCATAGGAGAATCTGTTCATGAATATCTTACGTCAAGTGAGTATTTTGTGAAAAACTGGTCTGAAAATTTCAGAAATACAGCAAAATCATTAATTTATCTATCTCCGCTTCGACTGGAAAAATTAACAAGTTTCTACGAGGTGAATACAAAGGTCCGCTCTGATTGGTCAAAAACGGAAAACTTATATTTTCACTTCAAAATCTTATAGTTTCACTGCTCATCGCTGCAGAGAAAATTTCTATATTTCACTGACAAAAATGCAATAAATATTGCTATGTATCATTTACATGTACATTGTATGTAATAATGTATCATTTACATGCACATTGTATGTAATAATGTATCATTTACATGTACAGTACGCGTCAGGTGGTATGGTCCCCAATCACCGCCACAGTGGCGAGGTCTAATCCCTTCAACTCACTCAGTCGGTTGCATGTCGGTTGAAACACCGGCTGACACCGGCTCAAAACCCGAGTGGTCACCTGTTTACTGACACTTTGCCGATAGCGTAGCAAGCCCCGATGTGATTCACATCGGGCAGTATTAGCAGTGGTAAAATTTTTCTCGGATAAAAAAACACATGTAAATTGATGATTCTGGTATCTATTATGAATATTCAAGCAACAAACCTGCACATTACTTCAAATGTTTGACAATAAATAGTAAAATCCAAAAAGAGCAAGACACACGGAGATATCAGTTCAAACATACCGCCATCTTTGATACAAGTGTAAAGGTTAATTTCCTTATAAGGAAATCAAAATAAATTGATGCTAATGAGGTTTCCCGCGAGATTTCAACAGAAAAACAGATTCGGAGTAATATATCTCGGTAAGGAAGGTCAATTCATTCTGTCATTGTATGTAATAATGAATACCCTTATGTATCATATACACTTACATAATAATAAATTATAAGGCCATCATTCGGTTAGCCATTTCCTTTCAAACTTGCTGTCTGAGTTTTCATGTTATGAGTGTAGAGCATTTATATATCATGGTATAATATTATATTTCTTTATTATTTATTATCTATAATTTGTTAAAAAGAGTGACTAGAGAATTGGACACAAATTATAGCAACATTATCAACGCCCTCTCCTCCAATATATATATATACAAAAAAAATACAAAAATCTGACATAACTGGACATCAAGCAATATAGTGTAGCTAAATTTACATGTAGTTAATTACTATAATTTGAATATATATTTGCACGAGCTTTTAACTTTTATTCGATATTAACATCCCTCGGTCATTATTCATCATGTTAACACGCTCGATATTCGTTTTCGAGAGATCTGTCAATTCCGGATGACATGCGCATTAAACCTAACGCTTGATGCACGTGCAGAGGTGTTTCGCGTCACGAAACCGGTGTTAAGTCGTTACAAATATGTATTAACATCAGTGCAGGCATGTTGGAACTTTTAACAACATCAACAAAGTCCGTGTTAATTACTGATACCTCTGTATATCCCGTGTCAAAAGAGGTGTTACAATCACATGTTAATGATCTCGGGCAGCCATTAAAGTCATTAAGTAGTGATTGTATTCTGAGACTATTTCACGGATCCTGTTGGATTGTTAAATGACGCTGTTAATTCCTCGACGAAAGTTTCAGGTTGTGTAATTAACAAAATGTAGTTTCTAGTTGTTCAGGTCTGTGATAACTTTAGGAGATATGGCGCTGAGACAATGTCGATGGTAACGAAATTATGATTCCGGTTAAAAATATCATTGACAACTTTTAATCAAAGTGCGATTCAGTAAAAATGCATCAATCTTTCAAAATGTTTATTGCACAGTTCTTATTACATAAGTAATTTGATTGAAATTCATACAAAAATACAAAGGCCTAACATTTTAACAACTAGGAAAAACCTCAAACGGCGTTTTATGAATAGACAAGATTTTAAAACTATTAGCTGACAAAATGGTTATAAATACGATTTTCATCTTTTGACCTATTTGATTGTATTTTATTGCGTTACATTTCTCTATCTTGACAATGTATACAAAAACAGTCCACTGCTCAATATTCAATCTAGTTCTTTTGGTAATAACAATCATTGATATCCAAAGAATTAATTTTTCTTTAAATAAAAAAAAAGTACTGACCCAGTTCTATTTTAAAGTCAAAGCTAATGATTAGAAAGTCAAAACACTGTTAATGAATGCAAACCACGTTTACATAACACGTACCGGTGGGGTCATAGGTTATAGTTCATAGTCGTTATAGCAACACGGGAATCACTTCTATAATAGCTTGGATTATTCTTGATTCGTGCTTGGCACCGCTAGCCTTAGGTCTGCTATGCCATGTATCCGGAATACGGGCTTATAAAAACTCGTTATTTTGTACTATAAGTCCAAAGGGCGTTTTTGAATTGTTCATCATTAACATTTGTTCATTTGTTTGAACACGTCGAAGAAATCAGCTCAACGATAATATTGACAATAGTACGCAGGTTAAACATAAATGGTTCTGCGCGATTTGTGATTTAATGAGATTAAGAATTTATTTTATTGAAGCGATCCTCTGGCAAGTAAAATAAAAAAAAGAAATCGTGAAGAGTTTCTCAAATTTGAAATGAAATATAAACGAATTTGATGTTCTTTATTCATTTCGACTTTAGACATGATATTATAGGAGCCCTAAGGTATTACATGTACCGGTACATACATTTGTAGACGGCGCTGTGTCAGGTGTGACAAGGAGAACACATCCCTTATATAATTAACACAGACAGTATTATGATGCTTCAGACTGCGTGCCTGGACTCTAAAACTGATTCTGATAGGTAATTTCTGAAAGTGCTAAAGCCAATTAAACCGACAATCTTTCCGGGCGTTCAACATTCTCACACTATATGTACCGGATACGCTCGTCCGTCCCGAAATTATACCTACTTGACTTAAAAGTACAGGACAGCACGCGCACTTGGACGGCGTAGTGTACCTTAACGCACCTGTTTTACATGTAATGCATGTACAGTGTGTATTTGTTTACTTGTATTTGCATGAAACGTGGGTATTATCACTAACCATGGTTCAACAAACTTATGTTATTGTATATTTCACTTACCTTTAGATTTTTATTGACATAAACTTAAACTGAGTGAGGTATAACATTAACCGGATAGATACTACATTGTATTACATATCAAGACTTTTATTCGCATGTAACTTACCGATTGGAATTGTTAGAGTTAGGAACAAAAACAACTCTGAAACTTGAATAGCTCGGAACATTCTGTATCGGATAGCTGATTTGGATACATTTTATTTACTTGTTTTTAACGAAGTTCATCAACTTAAATTGTGTTATTTGTAATTTTGAGGAATCACCGGGAAAACACTACAATGAACAGTACAAATGGGAAACAACAGTAATACATGGACAGTACAAATGGGAAACAACAGTAATACATGAACAGTACAAATGGGAAACAACAGTAATACATGAACAGTACAAATAGGAAACAACAGTAATACATGTACAGTACAAATGGGAAACAACAGTAATACATGAACAGTACAAATGGGAAATAACAGTAATAAATGAACAGTACAAATGGGAAACAACAGTAAATACATGAACAGTACAAATGGGAAACAACAGTAAATACATGTACAGTACAAATGGGAAACAACAGTAAATACATTAACAGTACAAATGGGAAACAACAGTAAATACATCAACAGTACAAATGGGAAACAACAGTAATACATGAACAGTACAAATGGGAAACAACAGTAATACATGAACAGTACAAATGGGAAACAACAGTAATACATGAACAGTACAAATGGGAAATAACAGTAATAAATGAACAGTACAAATGGGAAACAACAGTAAATACATGAACAGTACAAATGGGAAACAACAGTAAATACATCAACAGTACAAATGGGAAACAACAGTAATACATGAACAGTACAAATGGGAAACAACAGTAATACACGAACAGTACAAATGGGAAACAACAGTAATACATGAACAGTACCAATGGGAAACAACAGTAATACATGAACAGTACAAATGGGAAACAACAGTAAATACACGAACAGTACAAATGGGAAACAACAGTAAATACACGAACAGTACAAATGGGAAACAACAGTAAATACATGAACAGTATAAATGGGAAACAACAGTAAATACACGAACAGTACAAATGGGAAACAACAGTAAATACACGAACAGTACAAATGGGAAACAACAGTAAATACACGAACAGTACAAATGGGAAACAACAGTAAATACACGAACAGTACAAATGGGAAACAACAGTAAATACACGAACAGTACAAATGGGGAAAAAACAGTAAATATATGAACAGTACAAATGGGAAACAACAGTAAATACACGAACAGTACAAATGGGAAACAACAGTAATACATGAACAGTATAAATGGAAAACAACAGTAAGTACGTGAACAGTACAAATGAGAAACAACAGTAATACATGGACAGTACAAATGGGAAACAACAGTAATACATGAACAGTACAAATGGGAAACAACAGTAATACATGAACAGTACAAATAGGAAACAACAGTAATACATGTACAGTACAAATGGGAAACAACAGTAATACATGAACAGTACAAATGGGAAACAACAGTAAATACATGGACAGTACAAATGGGAAACAACAGTAAATACATGGACAGTACAAATGGGAAACAACAGTAAAAACATGAACAGTACAAATGGGAAACAACAGTAAAAACATGAACAGTACAAATGGGAAACAACAGTAATACATGAACAGTACAAATGGGAAATAACAGTAATAAATGAACAGTACAAATGGGAAACAACAGTAAATACATGAACAGTACAAATGGGAAACAACAGTAAATACATGTACAGTACAAATGGGAAACAACAGTAAATACATGAACAGTACAAATGGGAAACAACAGTAATACATGAACAGTACAAATGGGAAACAACAGTAAATACATGTACAGTACAAATGGGAAACAACAGTAAATACATGAACAGTACAAATGGGAAAGAACAGTAAATACATCAACAGTACAAATGGGAAACAACAGTAAGTACATTAACAGTACAAATGGGAAACAACAGTAATACATGAACAGTACAAATGGGAAACAACAGTAATACACGAACAGTACAAATGGGAAACAACAGTAATACATGAACAGTACCAATGGGAAACAACAGTAATACATGAACAGTACAAATGGGAAACAACAGTAAATACACGAACAGTACAAATGGGAAACAACAGTAAATACACGAACAGTACAAATGGGAAACAACAGTAAATACATGAACAGTATAAATGGGAAACAACAGTAAATACACGAACAGTACAAATGGGAAACAACAGTAAATACACGAACAGTACAAATAAGAAACAACAGTAAATACACGAACAGTACAAATGGGAAACAACAGTAAATACACGAACAGTACAAATGGGAAACAACAGTAAATACACGAACAGTACAAATGGGAAACAACAGTAAATACACGAACAGTACAAATGGGAAACAACAGTAAATATATGAACAGTACAAATGGGAAACAACAGTAAATACACGAACAGTACAAATGGGAAACAACAGTAATACATGAACAGTATAAATGGAAAACAACAGTAAGTACGTGAACAGTACAAATGGGAAACAACAGTAAATACATGAACAGTACAAATGGGAAACAACAGTAATACATGAACAGTACAAATGGGAAACAACAGTAATACATGAACAGTATAAATGGGAAACAACAGTAAATACGTGAACAGTACAAATGGGAAACAATAGTAAATACATGAACAGTACAAATGGGAAACAACAGTAATACATGAACAGTACAAATGGGAAACAACAGTAAATACATGAACAGTACAAATGGGAAACAACAGTAATAAATGAACAGTACAAATGGGAAATAACAGTAAATACATGAACAGTACAAATGGGAAACAACAGTAATAAATGAACAGTACAAATGGGAAACAACAGTAAATACATGAACAGTACAAATGGGAAACAACAGTAAATACATGAACAGTACAAATGGGAAACAACAGTAATACATGAACAGTACAAATGGGAAAACACTATAAATACATGAACAGTACAAATGGAAAACACGTTAGATACATGTACAGTACAAATGGGAAAACACTATGAATACATGTGAGCTCACCCGTGGGTGGTAAGTGAAGCGTAGCGTAGTCAAGTCAACCGTGGGTATCCGACGATTGGGCCAGCATTGCCCAACGTCAATATTATGACGTAACAATTCTAATGACGTCACGATCGCCAGTCCAGAGTTATATCACCGTAGCCCATATCATACATAAAAATGTATTTAGCTGCGATGAAGTACAATGTATGAATCATCAAGTTTATTTACCGTTTCTCTCTCCTTTGTAAATGTAAAAGTACACATTACTTGAGGAGAAAAGAAGGAATATTCATGCTAAGATGTTTGATTACTTGTTAAGCTTTTTTTTTTTTACATCGTCCCAGACAAGCATCTTACGTATCTATAATCGATATTGGAGTGTCATTTCACGAAAAATGAAGCATGGTATAATTGTTGAAAATGTTACCAATTTAATAAACGCATCATGATTGGTTGGCTATCGTCACGTGACTCTTACCCGACGTCTTCTGTTGACATTAACGTCAGACTATTTTTTTCGTTCAACAAACAGACACTTTTTTGCAATATAAAAAGGAAAAGGATCCACCATATGTATCTACGGAGTATACCAGTACAGATTGGTTCCCACACGTCTTTAAACCGATCATCAAAACCGGAAGATATAGGGTTATGATGAAACAAAATTACTTTAAACGAACTATTTTAGAAATCAATTTTTTATTTCGAAACATATACGTGTATTTCAACATATATTTGAAATAGGCAAAACATTTTTAGACTATGACATTGATCAATTTCTTCTAGCAGTACACCATGCAAACACTAAGACGGTCGGTAATTACTATTTTATGAAATGGTGTTATTGTCCTATGTACATTTAACCCGCAGTGCTGTATATAGGAATAAAATATACGTTATTATATCAACATTTTATTAAGTAAGTTAAGCTGTCTTTTTTCTGTAAATGCTGGCCATAACTGAGTAAATATGGACAGGATAGTTCACAGACATATTAAGGTAACAAGACATCAGTTGTCGTCCATTCCCCAATGTTACCACAGCTAGCCGTGTCAATACATCAAACTGCCCGACTAACAAATATAACGTACGGCAATTAATTTTAGTGGGAAACCTGGAGCCAACCGGTCGGCGGAAGTGGACACCGGTCAGTAAATTGTCGCCTAGTAATGAACGGCGTCCGTATTTGGCGAGTTATTAACACCAGGTAGTGTTCTCCAATAAGACAGATTGAGATAGATGATTGGAAAACGTTCGATACTATCTGCTTCCTCGATAAATCTTATTTAGTGTGATTTACACGTAACTCGTGCGTTCATACACTCCCCGATGATCCCTTCCGTTTCCGGATGTATCGTCATACTCGATGACGTATATAAAGTTATATTTACATTCTGTGTTGCATTTGCCTATAAATTATGTCGTTAGTAAACCTGCTAAGTTAGCGACTCTGATGCGACGGGTTAGACTGGAATCGGTTTCGAAAGAAATATCCTTGGAATCGTTTTCACCTACTGTAAAGACGACTTTCATTTAGAATTTAAGAGCTGGTATTTCTCCAAAAACAACGTAAATCCAGTCGATAGAAACATAAGTGTTTCCGGGGAATCGAGTCTGTCCTGTGCAATACCCGTTCAACGCCGCATCACTTCTAAATGTTAACCTATATCGTTGCGCCGAAAAAACGGCTTTATTTTTAAACGATCAGAAATTATGCAATTGTTAACAATTTGACGATATCTACAAACGTATATGAAATATAATATAACGCCAAATTTGTTTAAAAACCATTTTATGTGATTGGTATTAATAACGACATGAGGGACGATATTATTCCTTCTGGAAATTTTGCTGTTCCGGTATTTGAACTTGATGACGTCAGTGATAGGGGAAGCGGCAAATTTAAACGCGTCGTAATCTACAGTAAATTAAAAAAAATATGAATGTAAATATAAGCATTGAACTGTTACCAAATGGTAGTATACAATCGATAGGGCGACATGAAATATTTATCTGTCACCAAAATTGTATTCATATCGACTGTATACTACCATTTGGTAACAGTTCAATGCTTAAATATAAATCATAAAACTGTAGGCATTCACGGACAAAATTGTCGTGAGCAGGTATTAAATCAGTGTGTGAATGAAGTATGACGAGTGAGAGCCCTCTTGTGAGAGGACAAATATTGTAATGTGTATTGCTATAAATCTGAGTGAATAAAATGTTTGTTTGAAAAAAAAAAAAAAAAAATTAATTTTACAAATATATATGCCATTATTGTTTTCAACGATTCTCTTTACAGATATAGATGATATATACTCTATAATAAATACGTATGATCTATGTCCTTATTCGAAACACGAACATACATTCTTCGATGACCGTAATTAAAAATCCGCATCCTATATCTTATAAAATCCTTGCATACGTTGTAGCAGAGTTCTTTGAATAAATCCCCAATTTTTCCCCAAATTTTTTTCTTAATTTTTTTTTTGGGTTTTCAAATTTTTCATGTTTTTTTGTACCCGCTTTTGCATTTGGGAATTTTTATGCGTCATAAAAACCAAATAAAAATATGATTTGATTCTAAAGAAAAAAAAAACAACAAAAAAACTAGGCATTCACGGACAAAATTGTCGTGAGCAGGTATTTTAATTAAAAGAAAATAAGGGGAAAGAAAGAAAGGAATTAGATTTGGAAAATGCAGGTTGTTGAAGACCGTGGGAAGTTTGATGGTCAACATTTTTTTTTTCCCCTTTTCGATTTTCTGCCCTTTATTGATATGCCAGTAGTTTTCCCCGGGTTTACCACCCTTGCTATTCTTATTTTTGCCATTGGGTGACGGCCCTGTTACGTAATTTTCCCGCGGTCAAAGTTTTTTGTCCCCTATTTTTTTTTTTTCAAATCTATTTTGTTCATATTTTGCCGTCGTTTTTTAAATTTATTTGGGGTATAGAATTAGTGTCCCTTATCATTTCGGATCCTCTCTTTTTTTTAAATCAAAAAATTTTGATTTTGAGTGTTTAAAAAACCCTAAAGGTTTTTTGTTTTTATTTTTTTATTGATTTATTGTCCCCAAGTTTTTAAAAACATTAAAAAAAAGTCTTATTTTTTCCCCCCCTCCTTAAACAAAAACCGGGGGAAATTTTATATAAATGCAGAAATGGATTATCTTAGAAGTTACTACAAAAAACCGCCGTGGGAAAGGGGGCAAACATGTAAAAAAAATAGCACCCCGATTTATCTTACCCTAAAACCCCAAAAAAGAACAAATTTTCCAAATCCGGGATTTTCTTAGATTTTCCCCCCCCGTCAGCCGATTAAATTCCCAAAGGAAAGGGGCGGTAGCACCCAAAGATTAAATGTGGGTGAAATCGTGATAGAGGGGAAACTTTTATTCATTACTGGGGGATTTTTTTTAAGTGAAAAAATGAACAGAAATTAAAAAATCAATTTACACAGCCTTTTTGTATATATTTTGTACGATTACGTCCCCCAGTGCCGCAGCCCCAACCCTAAAAGGGGTAAATTAAAAAAACGGGAAAAAGGGCCTCCCCGTGCAGTTATTGGGTTTTGGGATAATGTAAAGTACATTAAAATTGTTAAAGGGATTTTTTTTTTTCTTTTTTTTTTTTTTTTTGTTATTGGTTTTTCTTTTTTTGGGCCCTTATGCAATCATCAATTGCCTTTTGAGAAACTTTCCTTAAAAAGCCGGGTGTAAAATTTTTAACAAACGATTGGTTTTTGGTATTTTAAATTTCCTTTTAAAAAAAATCCGACCTTTTTCCCGGGGTCGGCATTTCCCCCTAAATTTTTCTCCACCCGTCCAAAGGGGGATTTCCGTTTTTGTCAGCCCAAATAATTTCCGGGAGAGCTTCCTATTTTAAAATAAATTTTTTTGTTTTAATTGGCAAGGGGATGGCGATAAGGAAAGGGTAAACCCTTTTGCCCTAAATTTTCCCCCAACTTTGAATTACTATGGGGAAAAAAAATATCGAAAAGGTTTTAAAAGTGTGGAATGTTATATACACCGAAATTCCCAATACGTTTCATGTTTTTTGCTTTTTTTTCTTTAAAGTTGTTTTTTTAAATCTCATGCAATATAAGTGATTATTGATCTTTAAATTAAAAAGGGGCGTGGGCTATAGCTGTCTTCAGGCGAATAAAATCGTAAACTCTTCCCCTAATCCCCCCTAGGGCAGTTTTTTTTTTATAGATGACTCCTTTGAGAACGGAAATCTGATGTAAAATTTACCCAAGGGAGCAGAAAAGATCAGTGAACGTCTTTTTTGTATTATTTTAGCAGAGTTTTGTTCCTTTTAGAAAAAAAGGATGGCCAGTATTTAAAAAAATAATCCTATCCCCAAGAAAAGTAAAATAAATTGAAAATACAAATTTAAAAGCACACTTTTCCCCTTTCAAATAAAAACGAAAAAAGTACATAATCCAACCTACCTTTTTTATGCAAAAGGCCCCCATTACAATAGGGGGCGGACAGCGATACCACAAGAATAAAAAAAGGTTTTTAATTTTTTCATAGGGGCAGGTCCTAGTACCCCGCCTCGGGGCAACATCCCCTTTCCGATTCCGGTATCCCCCAAAAACCCAAAATCTCCAATCAGCCAAAAGCCAAATTTTAAATGAAAAAATTTGTCACGGAGTGTCGCATCTTCCGGTTTCCCAAGGACAACCCAATTTCAAAAAGAGGGCTATTTCCCCAAAAAGCAAAAGTTTTTTTGGGTAAAAAAGAGCAAAGAAAGTCCAAACCTGCCTCCCGTGACCCCCGTGAACCCGGGTGGGGTGGCATACCGGGGAAGGAAATGTTTGGGTTGGTATCCATGGGAACGTTTTCAGTCCAAAACGTACCCTTCCTGGGTTTAAAATTTAAAAATAGGAAGTTTTCCCTCAGCATCCCAAGAGAACAGTTAGTTCGGGGATAGGTTTAATTTTAGTTTAGCGGAATCCTATTCGATCCACCCCTCCATCTGAAAAGAAAGAAAAATAGGTTTTAAAAACCCCCTAATTTTGTGACGTGGTTTTTTTCCAAAATTCCCGTACAAAAATATACTTCCCTTTATGTATTAATAAAGCCCTTACAAACCTTTCGATTTTAAACCCCCTAGATGGGGCCAAAATTAAATTTTTACACAGATCCCCACATGTAAATAATATCTTTCTTACGAATTAAAACTCATTTTTAGGTTTAAGATAAAAGGGTTTTGGGAACTGTCCCTTAAAACGGTTTAAAACCTTTCCTAGCCCAAAGATTTCCCAATGTCTCACAGTGGATCTTAATTTACGCTGGCCCGGGGGAAAACTGCGTGAAAAGAGGTCCTTAAAACACGAAAACTTTATTTGGGCCAATTAACAGTCATCAAAGAAAAAATTTAAAAATTGTGGTTTTGAATATTTTTAAAAATTAACCCCCATTAAATTTTTTTTTCAAGATCTGAGGGTATTTCAAATAATTTTTTTGGGGGTCCAAAAAGTAATACCTTGATAGCAAAAAAATTTAGAGTGTTTGGTTTTTCAGGGAAATTTCCGAAACATTCCGATCGTGGAATTTAACAGGGCCAGGGAAAGGGGGGGGATGAATTCTGAACGCGCCCCTTTGGGGGTAGTGCCGGGGGATATCGTAAACAGAATTCAAAAAGTACATGTACCGAACTTAAAAATTAAAATTTATTTTATTGACGTTACCAGCCGGGAAATTTTCCAAAAGGGGTGGGGGCCTTACCGGGGACGAAATAAGAAAATAATAAGGGTTTTCAAAAATTAAGATTAAGGGGAACAGGGGGGGAAAAGGGGGGGGGGGTAAAAGAAAAAAAAACCCAAAGGTTAAAAAGAATTATGGGGTTAAAAAAAAGTCCGGGGGGGAGGATTTACTTCTGGGGGTTGGGGGGGGATTTAAATGTAATTGGGGGTGCGCACAAATTTAAAAGGAAACAAATTAGGAATTTTGTTTAAAAAGGGGGGGTAAAATGATTTTTAAGGAAAAAATTAATAAAATTTAAAAAAAAATTAGGGAAAGGAAAAAAAGTCCCCGTTGGGGGGTTGGGGGAAGGGGTTGGGGGGGGTCGAACAGGGGGGTAAAGTTTGGGTTTGGGGGGGTGGCCCTTAATAACCCTTGGGTTTAAAGAGGGGAATAGAAAAGGGGGAAAAAAAAACCCCCCCAAATTCCCTTTTGCCCAAAATCAAGGGGGGCGGGTTTTGGGGGAAAAAGAAATTTGGTTTTTAGGCCGGCCGGGGGGGAAACTTTGGGGTTAAATTTTTTTTAAGAAAAGGGCCCTTATTCGGGGTTTTTACAACCAAAAAAAATTTTTTCCTGGGAATTTGGGGAAAAACCAATTTACAAAATAAATTTAATTAAAGGACAAACTTTTGGGTTTTTTGGAGTATTTTCTTAGAAGGGAATTTGGGATTGGGGTTAAAATTCGGCAAAAAATTTTTAAGATGGAGGGGGGAAAAAGTGCCGGGGGGGAATTTGAAATTTTTTGCCCGAAAAGGGGAAAAAAATGGCCTGTTGGGGGTTTTTTCAATAGAAAAATTGGGGGGCCCTTTTCAAAAGGGGAACCCCCCAAAAGGGGAAAAGGAAGTTTAAGAAGGCATTTAAAAGAGGGTAAAATAAAAGGGGGGATAAATAATTTCCCCAAACAAAACGGGGGGCAAACCCAAGGGGCCCCGGGGGAAATGCGCCGGTGTTGGGGGTTTTAAAGGGGGGGGCCCATTAAAAGGCTTTTTTTTGGGAATTTTAAAGTTGGGCCCCGGGGAATTTCTTTTAAGAAGGGGAATTTTAAATTCCCGGCCGGGAAAGGGGCACCCGAAAAAGTCCGCTCGGAAAAAGAGGCAGTTTTGGGGTTAAAGGGGATTTTAAATTTTTTTGGGGAAAAATGAAGGGGGCCCTGATTTTGGTATTAATTATTTCCAACGAATTATTTTTAAAGGGGTTTAAAAAAGAAACTGGTAAACGGGAGGGGCCTTTGGGAAATTTTAAAAAAAAAGGGGTTGGTTGGGAAATAAAAAATTTTTAATTGTCCCTTTGGGGAACTATATCTTGGGGGTTCACAAGGGGGATTTGGGGGTAAAAAGCCTTCATCCCAAAAAAACCGAAGAAGGGGGGAATTTTAACAAAAACACCAATTAAGGGAAATTTTTTCCCAATAAAACGGGTTTTAAACCCCGGGGGCCCCCAAAAAATTAAAAACAAAAGTCTTTTCCGGGCGGGGGGGGAAGGGGGAAAAAGGGCCAAAACAGTTGGGGCGAAAAGGAATGAATGAAAAGGGAAAAACCCTCCCCTAAATTTTTTGGCCATTTGACTTTTTTGAAATTTTTGTGTAATTTAAGGACTTTAAAATTTTTTTAAAAAACAATAATGGTTTTAGGGTTTTACGTCAAATTAAAAGCAAGGAAGGGTTAAACAAATTAAAAAATGCAAAAACCAAAAATTTTTTCGCAAATGCAATTAAAGGGTTACTAATTAATGCCCAACAAATTTTAAGTGTGTTTTTGAGGGGGCTTTTTCCCCAAAGGGCCAAACAAGAAAAAGGAAAAAACATTCCAATTCCCCCTTTTTTTTAAAAAAAAGGGCTCTTTTGGGGGAAAAAGGGTTAAAGGGGGAAGGCCCTCCGGGAATTTTGGGTTTTTTAACCTTTTCCCAACCCCAAAGTTTTTCCCTTTCTTTAAAAAAACCTTTTTTTTTTTCGGGAAAGGATTATTTATCCCCTTTTAAAAAAAAATAATTACTAAAAATTTTTTTTAATGGTTTTTAATTAAAGAAAAATGTTTTGAAACTTGGTGAATTAAAACTGTTTTTTATTTATCCACGGAACCAAATTAACCGGGGTAAATTTTAATTTTTTTTTGAAAATGGGAAAAACCCCCCCTAGGTCAAAATTGAAAATTGGAAAATTTTAAAGCCCTTGTTATTCAATTTCTAAAAACCCTTTGTTAAAGAACTTTAAAAAATCATTTTTAAACATTAAAGGTTGAAAACCCCAAATCTGTTTATTACCCAAAACCCGTGTTTAAAAATCGCCCGGGGGATTTCGATTGGCTTTTAAAGGTTGAATTTTGGCCCAAACTGCAAGTGTATTACGTCATCAATCAAGACCCAAATCAACCCGGGGCCCCCCCGTCCCCCTAAAACCCTTTTTTGCATACGCGAAATTAAATTGGCCACTTTCCCCTTTTATTTAAAAACCCATATATTGTGGTGAAACAGGTCCAGACTTTGGAAAATTTTGGATATGGGAAATTTTTATTCACACTCGTAAGTTATTTTTTAAAAGTTGCAAAAAACACTCGCTAAAGCTCGTGTCTTTTGTAACTTTTAAAAAATAACTTACTCGTGTGAAATAAATTCCATTTCCAACAACCACTCGTTGTGTAACCTCTATGTACATATATACCAAAACTTAGTAGTGATCGAGACGCGGCTTTAACAACTAGTATGTGCTTTTCAATTTCTTCTTTGTTGACCTATCAAATGGTATCTTTTGAATTTTACATTTGTAATTGGAAGCCAGTGTACTGATATTGCAGGCCTGTGTTGGTTTGCATGTTATATCACCCCATTAATGCCATAATGTATGCTTTTATGGTCAATTATCCAGGGATTCACAAAATTAAAATATTACGTCAAAATAAGACGAAATAATGCTATAAACTCTGGCATGAATTGAATTAATACGAATTTTGAACCAATAAACCCACGAGGTGAGCTCACAAAATGGCATAAAATTACACATTTCCCGATATGTAAAGGTGAAGCTAGGCGTTATAGGGATGGATGATGATTGGGGTTAGTATCGGGTTGAGTACGTGTATTGCTTAAGATGTTATTTGCAGCTTTGGCCATTTAAGCCGGTCTCCCCTGTGTGCGAGATACATGCATGCAATGAGAGTGTTTGGGGAAACTGCGGTATGCCCGAATTTGCTTCCTTGTTATAGCACAGAAATGATGCCACTTTATAGTTGTAACTCAATGAGACATACAGACTACACCACGACGTCACAGGCGCACCAGCCCCGAACACCTTACTCTCCGAAATGCAGAGAACTAAACAGGAAAAGCGACTACCATTTTACAGACTCTGTATGGTATGGATCAGGTCAAGACAGAACCCAATGCCTTCCTCACAGGGGCGAACGCTAAACCAAAGACCAAAAGTTGGGCAGTGTCAAGGAGACAGCTTTTAAGAAAGAAGATAAAAAATATGATCAAATATTTAGCCTAGTGTTACGATTATGCAGTTAGGGAGCTGCGGGTACAATTCTTACGCTCTATTTACAGGGCGATTGTTTAGATAAAAAAAAATGACAACACAGTGATATATAAACTGCTTTGATAATGGCACGTGTATGTAACATCGACACATTAACTAACACACCTATTGATACGTAAAACACATTAGTGAAGTGCTGGTCCAGCTGTTGTAATCAGTGCTCTCCCGTCTATCAAAGTAGAACATGTTACAACGGATGATTGTTTACCTTTAGTAACACTTCAGCGTCTGCATGTTTTAATGTCAGATTTACAACAATCCTTATGCTTTGTGAAACAATAATAACTACAGGATTCTTTACTCGGGACTCTCTTACCAGCTCTCCTTGTATATCTTCTGATCTTCAAAGATTTTATTGATAGAGTCAACCTTATAAAAGCTAAACTTTCCAATGCCCATTGGGTTTATCTTCATTTAATTTCTTTCAAATCTGCTCAGTTACGTCAACAATTGTTAAGCTAAGAATGTAATAAAGACCTAAAATAAAACATGAACAAACCCTAAGCGCGAGCGACTTGCATCCCTGGATGATAAATATAAAAACATGGGTTTGTTTATCAAATGCCGAAAAGTTCAACCGTCAATTCATGGTGGTTTTTCACATTAAAATGATCTATCATTTTTGTCTGACAGACTCACGTTGACGTTAAGCCATAGATGATGTTGTGATTTTACCTGATCATCTTCGTTGCCTTCGCGGCAGCAACAGTACGTCTGATTGACTTTAGGCTTCCACTGCGTGGCTATAAAACCAGTTTGCGCATGCAGGTACATTTATGTTAAGCGAGTGGAGCTCTGCATTATAGATTCCCTGTAATCAGTGGGTAGTTTCTCGGTTTCAATTGTAATTATGAAAAAAAACTATGGTATTGATTCTCACATGATATCACAATTAGAGTATATATATATTCTATGATTCAACATATTTTTTTTTTTTTTTTTTTTAATTTTGTCATAATTTATATGTTACGAAAACAGACAGGCTTTAAATGATGCAGTGCGTTTGCACACCAATGTAGTTCCCTTAATTATGATCTATTTAGAACAAACCGTTCATAAGTACGGCATGAATATTTGGTAATCTTGTGATAATATCCTTGAAACTGTATGTAAATTTGTCTACTCTTATCCAAAACTTTAACTATTTAAATGTTTCAATTATAAAACAAGTTTGTTTGAAACCTGCATCTTACCGTGGACCTGAATTCAGATGTCCTTTGGTATGTAGAAATATACTAACGTTTATTAAACCTAGCAACATATTTCGATAGTAACAAATGTATTATTGTATGTTTTCATTGTAGTGACCTCAGGATGAAATACACATTTATTATGAATATCAATACCACAGTTCTTTATCATTGGAATTCAAATCGGGAAACTATACCCTTGACTATAGGGAATCTCTAATGTGGTGCTCCACTCTCTATATGTAAAAACGTCGCGGAAAATATGAAATGCACGCATGCACCAACTAAACTATTTTGTTTTGAACAATGTCGGACTGTAGATCAAAGTTAAACATCAAAAGCTCAAAGTCGATCAGACGTACTGGTTGCTGCCACGAAGGAAAACAAAAAACAAAACAAAACAAGAGGCCCAGGGGCCTTAACGGTCATCTGACTCTAAATTAAAAACCTTCTATTATTGTAGTATGTATTCTCTGTAGCAAGTATATAGTGGCACTGTTGGCCATGGTGGCCATCTTGGATTTCTGACCGATCCAATAAATAACAACACTTGACCAGAACCATCTCAGGATCATTTCTGGTAAGTTACAGCTGAATCCCACTGATGGAATTTGAGAAGAAGTTTGAAATAGGTGTTGTTCAGGAAAAACCATGATTGCGCAATCATGTTACAAAATGGCCGCCGTGGCTACCATGTCGAAGCTTTTACGAAGCCAAAAAATAACCACACTTTGTTGCCTCTCCTTCCTTAACATCCTCACCAATTTCCAGCTCAATCGCACCAGTGGAACTGGAGAAGAAGTTTAAAACGTGTTTTTCAAGATGGTTGCCATGGCGGCCATCTTGGATTTCTGACCGACTTGAAAAATAACAACACTTGGTCAGGACCATCACAAAATCATTTCTGGTAAGTAAGAGCTCAATCCCACTGGTGGAATTTGAGAAGAAGTTTGATATAGGTGTTGTTTAGAAGAACCATGATTGCGCAATCATTTTACAAAATGGCTGCCGTGGCTGCAATTGTTTGCAACACTTATTGGCCCCTTCCTTTCT
>NW_022979309.1:0-30340 GCF_902652985.1 Pecten maximus
TGGCTTATTGTCTAATAGCGTAAAGGACATAACTCCGACACACAGTGTTAGTTATTAACAAATAAGGACGGATTAGCTGGATATGTTAGATCCAGATAGGCATTCTTACCAATATAAAAAGAAATGTAATGTCGGTATGAATGAACGAACTAAAAGGAAGAAAATATTGTTGGTAGGGTGTATCGAAGTCATGCCTTTATCATACTCTTATTTTGCTATATACTCTGTTGTAGGATTTCATAGTTTAGACTAAACAGAATACAATGTTTATTGACGACGACACCAGAGTGATGAAAATAGAAAGTGATTTACATGTATAAAGCATTTAATAGCAAAATTGGGGTTTCCAACAATGCTTATTTCCCATAGGGGTCGACCTAAAGATTTGTATACCCTTAGAAACCACTCACCGATGCATTTTTCGCCATGAAAGTTAGTTCCCTTGGCTATACATTTAACCTTAATTAATCGATGATGCACCTAACTAATTATGTAACTAAATTAATTAACTAAGAACACAGATTGTCACAAAACAGATCAAACATAATTATTCATTTTCAAGAAATAGGAAAAATTGAACCATAAACCATTATTTATAGAAAAACAATATTAGCCCCTGCTACTATATCAACAAGGTGTAACACTTAGATCGAACGAAGCATCGACTGTGGACGGAAGTAGGCTATCTTAGAGCTGTTTTAATACGGACAGTCTGATTGGTCGACAATTATAGTTATTATTGTTAACATACAAATGTAGCTGTCAACTAATCAGATTACCCCTTACAAAATCGCTCTTTAATATATAGAATACAAGCGATGCATCGTCGGCTATTACGACTGCAGTTGGTCCATTTTCTTATATCTAAATCATTGTCGCACGATAAAAGAATAACATGCATTGCTATTTAATGATTCTAAACCAAGGTACATTACTATAGTTTGTGTGCATTTGATAGTTTAGTCGGATTGAACTTAAATTCAAAGTAAACTGAAGTTCACCCTCTATTCCGAATTTTGAAAGTGTTAGACCTTGTTGATTTATTAGGAGTAGGAACTTCTTTATGTGTCCTTATGGGAAGTAGACGTTTGTGCATAAGCTAAAAACTAAAGTACTGAAACAATAAGTACAGTTGTGTATGTCGCCGATGATATATATTCTTTTCAGAATTTTGTGAAATAACGTCATTTTTTTTGAACAATTAACATTTTGAATGTCATCCATATTCAGCCCATCCAAAATTGTTTAGCGGTTATTAATTTCAAATCAATGGCCATGACAGAACACCCTCTTAATCTACCAACCTTAATGTACACACATGCCTTTCCTATTATATAACAACCTGTAGCACGCATAAAGTAATGTCGACATGTGAAGGCTACGTCCTTATATGACCATCGCTGTTAATTACAATTAAGACATTAAATACGATATCTTGCATAACATATACTGACTAAACCAATATTGCAACAATATACCTAATCTCATTGTTCTTTTGACATTACCTGTCACATTTTCTTCAAGTAAATAGCATATATGTCCATTTTTTAAATCAATATATTAAAACGCTTCTGTGCTATTGATAATATCGCGTCTGACGGTGGTTTTAAACACCTAATACTGTACTCCTCTCACAATGAGTTATTTGATAAACTGACGATAAAGAGATTGGCACGCGTGCGAAGAGTTTGAAGAATTATCAGAAGACAGCTGCACCCTGAAGAACAGAACATTGGTGTTGATGGTGATACGTGGTTGAATATCTCGTTATCATCCATAGAGGATCTATGTTATGGTCAGTCTTTCGAAGCCAAATGTACACTATGTATTAAGAGTTTCAATCAAAACTCGACCATTTTGCCGAAGTCGCAAAACACCATCTGACCTCATCTTTCTTCACAAACTGCGGTGTCCTTGGTCCTTGCGTATTTGTTCACAACATCTCATAGGGACGGATCATAACCTTAACGTTCAAATTAGCACTGATGATAGAGAAATGTTGACTTCGAAGCAAGCTTCCAGATCAATTATCTTTTTGAGACATCACTTATGCTTTGAGTTTTCTTTTACTCTGCGAGTCTCCTCTCTAGATGATGCAGATTGTAAAGCCTGAACAGGTTTTAAAAGAACATTTTCTAGAAATTCTTTCACATTTTACACTCCAATTATCTTAATTCCTAATCTGGTCACAAGCTCCAGAGAACAAGCAATGGCTGTTTTTCAAACACAATTTGCCTCCATTTCATTGACGTCATCGAAGCACTCCTTAGAAGGCGTACAGCCTGTCTCAATGGAACCCGAGGACCCATATATGTTCAAAATTAGAGCGAGGCGCATTGGATAGGGAGCTGACTGAAAAAAATAAAAGCGCGTCCTAGTGTTTACAACACCTTAGCTAAACGTTTGAAAGAAGATCCAGATCTTAACAGAAGGACAAAGTCACTAGTTGTCAAACCAGATGCGACTGCGAATAATTGTGACTTTCTAAACTTAAACAAAAAAGTGTTGAATACCTTCGGACAATCTCCTGTGCCACATACCATATATCACTGGTAGCTGACTATACCGGTGAGCACCTCAGTGATGATGGAGACTACGAGATCTGGATCTATTGACACTCACGGGATAGTATACAGAGTGTAAAGTGCAATATTTGGACCCAGCATGACATTTCCGACACCATAGAGGATTATTATTGTCAGGATCCTACTAAACAGAGAACCACGGAGCATGTGCCCATGTACCCAGTATACTATACTATTTAGGATACTACATGCGTTTGGAAACCAGTAAGCCTTTGCGTCCAAAAGTTAAAAGGTTTAAGGCAAACCTGAAGTAATGTAGAAGTCATTACCAATCTCCATCAGGCTGATTTATTTAAAACTGGCAACGAGGATAGTTTAAAACGTACTTCACGTGTTCACAAATGCATTTTCATTTTCCGCACTCCCATTTGCGGTGAACAACATGGCGAATTTGTCGAGGGGTAAAGGAACAAATCACTGACACCAGCATGCGACGCGTCTGCCTACGGTTGAGTGCTGTTATATCGCGCATAATGGACAATGGCGAGGAAAGACCTGCACACACACTGAATCCCTGTAAAAAAAGAAGGAGAACTTGGCACTTATATTGGAAGTTTTACAAATATCTGAATAGTCGTAGGTTTACACTCGTTACGGATCATAAGCTTTTGACGGCCGTCTTAGGACCAAAAACTGGAGTACCAACGCTGGGCGTACATTTGTCTGCATACTAGTATGATATCGTATACCGGATATATAGTAACTCTATGTAGATAATATGCTTACTCCATGCATGCAAATCGTGTAGTTTATCGGATGTACAAATAAATTTATATTATAATTGCATTCTACCAAAGATAATCACAAATTTACTGGTAAAATATCTTTTTGCCAATTCCAGTATAATCATAACCATATACAGTGTTTCTTACCCTCTTGGTAATAAATAATCACTGATAACCAACTAGATTTACTTTCAAAATGAAGGGACATTACTCTTGCAACAACATATTTGCTTTCAACTCATTAGTTAACGTACAAGTAGTTAAACTTGCTATAAGCGTTATTTTAAGCTACGTTATATAATGCGTGTCTGATCTTGGGTTTAGATGATAAGAACAAGTTAATATTACGAAAATCTCCGAGCAAAGCTGAAATAAAAAAGGGGAAAAAATTTCTATCATAGGAAATCCAATTAACTCATCCAATACTTAATTATTGTCTAAAATATATCTGGAATAATTTATCAAAATTACAGAAATGGAATTGTCCTCTAATACTTCCATTCTATCCACACTCAAGACCAGCAATACAGGAACAGCGAGTTAGCCGGCGTTTTTAAACGAATCGCACCTTTCAAGTACAGAAATTTTCCAGAAACTCTAACTTTTCACCTTCAGATACACACCTGGCCGTCCTACCATAAAAGGAGTTGCTTACAATCTTCTCTGTCACGTGATTTTAGTTCGAACGTGCACCAATACACTATGCGATTTGCATGCCTATAAATCGTGGATTAGGCATATTATCTAAATAGAGTGACTGATCATGAGTGAATATTGCGATACATTTATTCTGTCCTGTGTGTTGTTTCTATACCGATGATAATGAGCCACTTAGGCCTATGTAGTCTTTTTTTCTCACTCTCTCTCTCTCTCTTTTTATTCGATGTTTCATTTTTCGTTTCGTTTGATTTCGTTTCGTTTCGTTTTGCTTTCGTTTTGCACTTTACAATTACCCCTTAATGGTCCCCTCGTACTTTGTATTAACATCACCTAACCCATCCTCACGTTAATACTGGAACTAAGATTAGTTCGGATCAAACATAGCCTTAGGATTCCCGTCCTTAAACGCTATTCACGTAGTTATCCAAGACGAAGCAAACGATCTGCAATGAGTGAAAATGGCCTCCGTTTTATTTCTGCAGAGTTCAATGCTTCATACTTCACCGAGCGACCTGTCCTTTATTTTTGCTGTTAGAGTTATAATTTTCTGATGTCGAAAACACAAGGACCTATCCTAATCAGCCATATATCAATACTGAAGATTTCCGGGTCAGCTCGTCAATAAATCCAATATAAGCCAAATGATTAGAAGCGTGCCAAGTGTAATTGAATGGCCAGGAAATGAATTACGTCGTAATACTTTTAGGAAACTGGATTGACATTAACGGGGATCATTAAGATTGTCAATCATAGGTGATGACACTTGCCGTCCAGGTTAACATACGTACGCACGCGAAAGTACATGAAACATTGCCTGGAGAAAACTAATTTATGCTTAAATGCCATAATCATTGCCGGATTTGTTTATATTGGGTTTCACTAAATGTCCACTTTGATGCGTGCACTTTATCAACTTAAACTAGCAATGTTAACCTTCCAATGTTCATAGTCTTTGTCAGTGACTACATTCTCGCTTCTTCTGCACATGTAATGATACCTCTGTTCCTGCTGCCATCTTTTCTCTCCTTTCTGATGACTCCTCGTTTCCGGATGTTGTATTTTCTTTTGTGAAGGTGTCGCCTCATTTCCGGATGTTGTATTTTCTTTTGTGAAGGTGTCGCCTCATTTCCGGATATTGTATTTTCTTTTGTTAAGGTGTTCCCTTGTTTCCGGTCGTTGTATTTTCTTTTGTTACGGTGTATCCTCATTTCCAGATGTTGCATTACCTTGTTTTAGATGTCTCCTCAGTTCTTGATGATCTATTTCCTTTTGTTTAGGTGACTCCTCTATTCATTGTGTTTTCTTTCGTTTTGTCGAGGTATCCCGTCTGTTTGTGTTGTTGTTTCCCTTTATTTAGGTATCCCGTCTATTTCTGTTGTTGTCTCCCTTTGTTTATGTCTCCCGTCTATTGATGTTGCTGTCTCCCTTTGTTTAGGTCTTCCGTCTATTGGTGTTGTTGTCTCCCTTTTTTTTCTTTTTTTTTTTTGCACTCAGAACTGAGAATATATATTTATTTTCGACTTTCAGCTTGCAGAAATTATTTTTTTCCATTACACATGTTTTTCTCTCTTTTACACTCATTTAAATGGACACATTGGCATATAACAAAAAACTATATATATAAAAAAAAACTGATGCTGACACTCATCTTACACACTTTATAATACATGTACACCTCGCTTTTACAAGGACAACAAATTGATATACATTATTTAGGCGGAGACAAGAACACGAAACCAAAACCACCATACCGAACACATTCTATTTATACTTATAATGACAAAACCCGACTCTCTGGCTTCAAACATTGCACACATGCAGACAAAAAAAAACAAAAAAACTTGTACAAACATATTTTGAGCAATCTTCGATATATGTATAAACAATACAAATGAAAGAAGGATAACACAAATAGTTGAAACAAACTATAGACATAATGTACAAAATGTAAACATTGTAGACCCAATGCCGAGCACACTGACTGATATTCTCTATATAGTACACATTCTTACAATCATACTGACAACTTGGAATAAACCAATTTCGAACTTTTTTAATAAATAATAAATTGTTTTAAGTTCTGCATTAGCTGATGTCTTCATTCTCTTTTTGTTCTCATCATTGTGCTTGATATTTTTATTCTTCTTCTTTTTATTCGTATTAATCAATTCATTATGTTTTATATCATACAACAATTTCCATATTTGATACATAAACATGTCTGATATTTCATTTACTTCACTAAAATACTGTTTTACACAAAATTGTGTAACAATGACATTTTTTGGTAATACTTAAGATAACGCTTCCTTCTCAATTCGTATTTAAACAGTTTAACTATATCCACATATTTAGTTCTTGTTTCACTGAGGTGATACCATTTGTATATAACAAACCCTATAAGTGATAAAAGGCTGTTGATATCGTTATAGGCTGTATAAACAATTTTGTACCCAATAACTATATACCTTAAATTCCTTAGATCGATAGTATAACCAAGTCTAATTAGCGATTGATTAACGTGATGTCAAAGTGGGTCAATACCACAACATTCAATAAAATAATGATTATAATCATCCTTCGTTTTACAAATTTCACAATTTTCATGTAACTTAATATTCCATCTCTTTAGTAAAACACCATTTGGAATAATATTATGGAGTAACTTCCAACGAAATATTTTCTCTTCATTTTCTATTGTTAACAAAAATATAAAACGAAATAGATTTTTGAAAGTGTAATTATATGTTTCATTGATATTGAAGCATTCTATCCATTTATCAAAGTTATGGGAAGAATACAGTACGCTTTTGTATCTCGTAATATCGCATACAAATCATGATTACTTATTTTAACTAATGGCATAATGCCATTTTTAATTCTTTTGTACAGACAAGGCTCTTTCCAACCGACCTGTACAACTGACTTAGATTTTTCTTTTCGTAGTGCATCTAACCAAATTCGCGGCATAGCACGCTTTATAGCCGATATTTCAGCGATCCAATTTCTTTTACATCTTAATTTCTGATAAATAAGATTATCATCTATTTCGCCTTTATCACCAATAATGTCATTTATGTACATATATCAAATCGGAGTCAATCCAATTCATTTAGTACAGAGCTTTACCTTTAAATGTGACATATTTATTTCCCCAAATCACTTGTTGTTTTATCTCCGTATAATTCTTCTTCACTCTGTTGTCTATCTGCATACTATACCAAGCGCTTAGTAAGTCTATATACAAATGTGTTATTTCATGTTTCTTCGGCAACAGTTTTACGGAACCTGTATTCATTTTAAAAATTCAATTACTTTTTCCAAACTGTTCGAAATAAAAACGTGGAATTATTTTCCATGTAGCTTCATTTTCATCTATTAGACGTTTTATCCATGAAATACGTAACACGTTGACGTGACATTCAATATCTCTTATATTTAATCCGCCTTTTTTCAAAATCTCCGATCATTATTTTTCGTTTTACCATATCGGGTTTTCCCTCCCATATACAATTGAATATCATCCTTTCTAAAATTGTAATTGTATCCTTATCTATTCCAATTGTACCAGAAAAGTTATCTTTGGTATGACTAAACTTTGAATGATTATTGATTTCCCAATGAGTGTTAGTTTTCTTTTCTTCCAATTTTTAAGTAAAAGTTCAATACTAGTTATCTTCTCTTTCCAACGAAGATTGGAACAAACTTTACTATTTTTACCAAAATATACCCCAAGGGAATTTACTAACTTTACCCATTTTATCCCAGCGTAGTTTTCGTCTTTATCTTTATTACTTCCGACAAAGATTCCTTCTGTTTTTTTCCTTATTTAATTTCAATCCAGACACTGATCCGAACTCTTCGACCAAGTTCAATGCCTTTTTAAAAACATGGTACATCATGAACAGCGTCGTATCGTCAGCTAGCTGAGATACCTTTATGTTTCTATTATTTATTTTACCAACATTTATGTCTTTTTCAGTACGCAATTTACAAGCAAGTAGTTACGTGGCTATTACAAAAAGTAAGCAAGACAAAGGACAACCTTGCCTGATACCACGTGATATTTTATAACTTCCTGTTAAGCAATTATTGTTTTTTACACAACCTCTAATATCCTTGTATAATGTTTTTTACCTAATTAATGAAAGACGACCCAAAACCGAATTTTTCCAGACTTTTAAACATAAGTTCCCACTCAAGTGTATCGAAAGCTTTTGAAAAGTCTAAAAATATTACACAAGAATCAAGATTCATTTTTTCCGAAAAATCAATAATGTCTTGAATTAGTCTAATATTATACCCAATAAATCTATTCCGTATATAGCCATTTTGATCAGTGCTTATTATTTTTGACATAAAAGTTTTAATTCTATTTGCTAAAGCATATGCCGCTATTTTGTAATCCATATTTAGAAGAGTAATTGGCCTCCAGTTTCGTAAATCAAGAGCATCATTCTTTTTATAAATAAGTGTAATTACTCCTTTCTTTTGAGACGTACTTAATTCTCCCCTTCTATAACAACTATTCAAGGCTCCAAATACAGTTGTACCTGTTTTCTCCCAAAAAGTTTTGTAAAATTTAGACGTGAGCCCATCTCTACCAGGGCTTTTATTTGATTTCATTTTTAGTACAGCGTCCTGACACTCCTTCAATGACAACTCACCCTCACAACAATTTTTTTCATTCTCGCGAAGCTCATACTCAACATGACAATTTTTAATGTATTTGTTTACTTCATCTTTATCTGGATTATTTGTTTCATATAACTTTGAGTAAAAAATTTCAATTTCTTTTAAGATTTTTTCTGGGTCTTTTTCAATTTCTCCAATATCTGTACGTAGTTGTGAAATTGTATTTTTTAATTGCCTATGTTTTTCCATAGCCAAGAAGTACTTGGTATTTTTTCCCCATTTTCTACCCATTCAACTCTCGCTCTAATTTGAGCCCCCCTTGCCTTGCCTTTTCTTGATAAAGATTATTTAATTGATTTTCTATATCTTTAATTTCATTTTGATTTTCATTACAAGGATTCTCATCATATTTTTCGTTCATGATGGTAAGCTCATTTTCTAACCGAGTTATAGTACATTTGTTCATTATATTTGTCCGTCTACAGTATTCAATTGTTTTGTGCTTTATAATTATTTTACAGTATTCCCATAAGTCAACTGGATTTAAATTTTGTGTATTTTCTAGGGTATCGTCAATAACTTTACCTATGAAACATTTATATTCGTCATTTTCTAAATAGCTGTTGTTTAGTTTCCAAATTCCGTTGCCCTTTAACTTAGCATTATTTTCTTCAATTTTTAATGACACTGCCAAGTGATCGGTGTGCTTAATTTGTGCTGGTCTTATGTCACAGCTTTCTCGATTTGGAAGTAATCGATCTTACTAGCTTCACCTGATGTCTTTCTTCTCCACGGGAACTGTTTTTTGTGAGGATTACGCACTCTCCATATATCGATTAAGTCATTGTTTTTTATTAACTGTTTAAGTCCATAAGTGTTTCTGAAAATTCTGTTCTGATTCCTAGATATTCTATCTGTTTTTTCTTTTGTTTCATTAAAATCCCCTCCCGTAATGACCATGCCTTGTTTAAATTTGTTTAATTCTAGATTTACATTCCTTAGAAATGTGTTTCTAGTTTTTTCATCATTCGGAGCATATACATTTAATACTGTATATATGTTATCCTCAAATTCTATATTGAGTATAACATATCTACCTTCAGCGTCAATCAATTTGTCAATTACAGATACATTTATATTTTTACTTATAAACACACTCACCCCTCTGCTATTAGTTTTACCAAAGCTATGGAAACTATTAGCAAAATTGAATGCCTTTCTATCAATTAGATCACTCAAATCGCTAGAAAAATGTGTTTCTTGTATAAAAGCTATTCCAAACTTTTGTTGTTTAAGCCATTCATAAAGCCTGAGACGTTTATCTTTTTCTCTTACGCCTTGCGCATTTAATGTTAACAAATGCAACACAATCATTTCTTATGTCATTTTGGATTTTTGTTTTTGTTTTTTGATATCGGCTTCCATTACCGGTGTAGGTGGTGATCTGTGTTTTGATTTACTCCTGTCTCTTGTTCTGTTAGGTGTCTGATCCTTTTGTTGGGAAGCAGACTTTAGGAATCTTTCCATTGTTCCAATATTGCCTTTCCCGTTTTGTATGTCCTGTGTATGCGTTTCCTTGTTTTTCCTACTTTTCTGCTTCTGTTTCTTTCTTTCCTTTGCTTCGCCCTCATCTCTGTTCTTCTCTATCTCCTCCTCTTCGTTTGTGTTTGTCGATTCGTTGCCCTTAACATCGCAATCTGCTTGTTTGTGCCCAACTCCATTACAAACATTACAGATCCAACCAGTTGTACACTCCTGGGACACACGTCCTTCTTTTTTACATTTATTGCAGTATTTCTTCTTTTCGGTGATGATACCTGCTATTTCCTTAGGTTGACCATAGTACCACAGACCTGCGTTATATTTTCCTACTTTCAGGAATTTTGAGAGATGGCCGGAAAGTTTTTCTACAATTACGATCCTGTCGCCTGTGTCACAATTGGTCAATTTATTGTTCACTCTTAGCTTCTCGCGATACAAATCAATTATCTTACAGTTTTTGAGAGTAAGGGCGCGTTGTATCTGTCCGTCGTCAGCTGACAAAGGTACAGCAGATATGCGTAATTTTGTAGTCAAAGCGGGATCATGCTTTGGGCTCTTTGGATTCTCGGGTAAAAGCGTAATCTCCTTCCCCCGAATCACAATGCCTTCAGTTAATAATTTTGTTCTATCTGGTGTATTATCAACATACAACCTCCAAAACCTGCAAGTACGCTGTAGACCGCTAATGTGTTCCGGCGATACAACATTTCCAAGAGAAATATAGATTTCCTCATGTTTCAACCACATATTTTGATCAATTACACGATAGCCAAACACGTCCTGTTCGCTAAGGAACACGGGCTTGGCTTTCCCGTAACCTACCGGGTAAGCTGTGTTTTGTTGATTGTTTTCAGAAACATGTAATTTGTTTTCATTAATATCGTTAGTGTAATTTTCGTCAGTACTCACCGGGCGTTGTTTTGGTGTACAAGTAAGTTCCCACTCACCTGTCTGGAGCATAGAACGCACGGACTCAGGTATACTGGACACACTGTCGATTATATAACCTACCCGTTCCGCCTGATTAGCTCGCACCTGTTCACTACTCATTTTACCAAATATATCAAAATTCCTTCTTCTTTTCTTCTTGTAAGAATCAAATCCTGTAGCAGTTATGCTTATAACCTACCACATCAAATTTTAGATCTCAACACACAATATTTTGATCGCATTACCAACTAATTATCGGAGCACAAATTATCGGTCCATACCGTGGTCAGGTCCGATAACTCCTCTTGTTGTCTCCCTTTGTTTAGGTGTCCCGTCTATTTGTGTTGCTGTCTCCCTTTGTTTAGGTCTCCCGTCTATTTCTGTTGTTGCCTCCCTTTGTTTAGGTCTCCCGTCTATTTGTGTTGCTGTCTCCCTTTGTTTAGGTCTCCCGTCTATTTCTGTTGTTGTCTCCCTTTGTTTAGGTCTCCCTTCTATTTGTGTTGTTGTCTCCCTTTGTTTAGGTATCCCGTCTATTTGTGTTGTTGTCTCCCTTTGTTTAGGTATCCCGTCTATTGGTGTTGTTGTCTCCCTTTGTTTAGGTCTCCCTTCTATTTGTGTTGTTGTCTCCCTTTGTTTACGTCTCCCGTCTATTTGTGTTCTTGTCTCCCTTTGTTTAGGTCTCCCGTCTATTTGTGTTGTTGTCTCCCTTTTTTTAGGTCTCCCGTCTATTTGTGTTGTTGTCTCCCTTTGTTTAGGTCTCCCGTCTATTGGTGTTGTTGTCTCCCTTTGTTTAGGTCTCCCGTCTATTTGTGTTGTTGTCTCCCTTTGTTTAGCTCTCCCGTCTATTGGTGTTGTTGTCTCCCTTTGTTTAGGTCCCCCGTCTATTTGTGTTGTTGTCTCCCTTTGTTTAGGTCTCCCGTCTATTTGTGTTGTTGTCTCCCTTTGTTTATATCTCCCGTCTATTTGAATTGTTGTCTCCCTTTGTTTTGGTATCCCGTCTATTTGTGTTGTTGTCTCCCTTTGTTTAGGTCTCCCGTCTATTTGTGTTGTTGTCTCCCTTTGTTTACGTCTCCCGTCTATTTGTGTTGTTGTCTCCCTTTGTTTATGTCTCCCGTCTATTTGTGTTCTTGTCTCCCTTTGTTTAGGTCTCCCGTCTATTTGTGTTGTTGTCTCCCTTTTTTTAGGTCTCCCGTCTATTTGTGTTGTTGTCTCCCTTTGTTTAGGTCTCCCGTCTATTGGTGTTGTTGTCTCCCTTTGTTTAGGTCTCCCGTCTATTTGTGTTGTTGTCTCCCTTTGTTTAGCTCTCCCGTCTATTGGTGTTGTTGTCTCCCTTTGTTTAGGTCCCCCGTCTCTTTGTGTTGTTGTCTCCCTTTGTTTAGGTCTCCCGTCTATTTGTGTTGTTGTCTCCCTTTGTTTATATCTCCCGTCTATTTGAATTGTTGTCTCCCTTTGTTTTGGTATCCCGTCTATTTGTGTTGTTGTCTCCCTTTGTTTAGGTCTCCCGTCTATTTGTGTTGCTGTCTCCCTTTGTTTAGGTCTCCCGTCTATTGGTGTTGTTGTCTCCCTTTGTTTAGGTCTCCCGTCTATTTGTGTTGTTGTCCCCCTTTGTTTAGGTTTCCCGTCTATTTGTGTTGTTGTCTCCCTTTGTTTATGTCTTCCGTCTATTTGTGTTGTTGTCTCCCTTTGTTAAGCTCCCCACTTTTCGAGTTGTTGCCTTTTTTTCTTTCTTTTTTTTCCACATTTACGGTTGATGAACATGTATCTATTTTTTCAGTTCGTGTTATTGTCTTTCCTATTTCCTTTGTATTGAACTACCAAGTCCATGCGTTCTTACTGACTTCCGGGTAGGGAGCTATGCAGAACCTAGATCTAAACAAAACCGCTAAAAGCAGTTACTATTGTTGCCCAGCCGAGTTTGATTATCTCAGTTATTCAATTCATTTAAGGATGGATTGTCAATTTTGTTGCTTGCATGGACTGATGAAGGTAAATGAACCACTTGCAATTGAAAAGAACTGCGAAGCAGTTCATGTACCATTTGCACGAGGTTCACTTCCCTTCATCAGTCCATGCAAGCAACAAAATTGACAATCAATCCTTATATTTACGTTAACCAAATTAAAAACTTCGCCACCAGATTGCAAAATTCGGTCGCAACGGTGTGACGTAAGTATGTCATTTTGTAACATTGTTATACTTATCGTACATGTGTGCATAGTAGTGGAACAGCAGACAGTCAGCTATTCTCGTCGCCAAGGCAACACAAAATATAGTCCTATTCACGTTTTGATTATTACGATGTTGATACACATAAATACGATATTTTCAAGGTAAAATATTCATTTTTAACAAATATTTATGATATTGTATGATAAAAACTTAGCAATACCCATATAAATACGAATTTAAAGTGCAGTGTTGACAGTATAGTATGTGTGTGATTTGGTCACTCGAGACACAGGGACTCGGTTAAAGAAATGAGCACAAGGTTAACGTGACGACAGCTGTTCAGTGAAATATCCCAACATTAAAAAAACAGAGTTTATATACTCTCTTAAGCCTTGAAAAAAAGGATTTTGAAAGGTTTTATAATTTGAATGAATGTTGGATTTTAAGCCTTTCGATTATTTATAGATGTCATATGTTACTCAAAATTTACCGCCTAACCCCTGTGACCGTATGTGATGCAGTCTATAGCCGGGATATTCAGAGCTCGAGAAAAAGTGTAACAATGTGGATTTTAGTCGCAGGTTAGCTGATGATGTACATGGTGTTCTTGAAATATTGGATTTCATTGTCGCACTGGCGTTTTGGGATGTAAATTCTGATAATAGTAAGTAAAGAAACATTGATTTGAAAATTGGCGGTATTCGACGGCCGGAAACTTGTGTCCTCCATATGTTTAGATTGAGTCAAATTACGACAAATAATGTGTCCCTGTTCTCGATATAGCATACTTCTGCTACCAGTCTGTTTTGTGTTGTTAAATAGTGTTTAAATTGAGGTTTAATTGTTTCTGTGACCACTGAAATGGTATCAAGCATAGCATTCGAGATACAGCTAACGTTAGACCACAGGGACACGTTACAATAGTAATGTATGTATAAAATATATGGGGGGTCGATATAAACAATCGACCCCCCATATATCTTATACATACATTACTATTGTAACGTGTCCCTGTGGTTAGACCTACTGCGCTACGTAGGTCATGAGCTCGGTGCTATCGGGAGTGTCAGTGTTCTGTCATATCCTGTTTTCTAAACTGTCTGCATTAAAGCGGCTATCCACTTGTGTTCATATACGTTTATAACAATGTTACACAATTCACAAACTTCAAAGTGAAAGTGCATTCAAGTCTGAGGCGGTACAGAACTCGATCGCCATTGTAAACTCAGTGAATGTATTCACACGCCGGCAAGAAAGTGTTTCGTCTCTCAGAACAGAAACACGCGACCCAAAATTTTAACGGGAAATGAAGTGATCCGAGTTTACTATGTTCATTGAGGCGGAGCGAAGTGAAAATGTAAATATTTTCTTTTACAAGAAATATACCTGAGACAATCGGCATCTTTCCGGTGTTCTTTACTCAGAACATCGGGTGTGATAGGTCATGGATCAAACACTGAATTTGCCGAAAAAATACTTCCAAACAGCGCAGAAGAGAAATACATTTGATATGATATATAAATCCTAATCTATATAAAGGAAATGCCGTATCTTTATAACCACTGATTGCAAAAGAATTAAGCAATGTAGTTGTAAAGAATACTTTTCTAAAGAAAGGAAACTTTCGAATCACCTCTGAGGTGATGTGGTGCAAGTCTAATTTGCGATTCCCATAAAAGCATTGAGTTAATTATGTTTATGGTCTTCAGTGTTTATAAAATTAATATATTTCCTTTTTGTTCTTCGTCTCCTGCGGATGAAACTACTATTTCCTCAATATGTATTGCTTCTAATATGATTATTATTTTTTGTCATCAGTTTCGGAACGTACATGTTTTAGAGCGCTTTGCTGACTTAACATGATATCATATTAGTTTTCAAAAAACGTGTTTGATACATCTTTCATCAACTAGACAAGTTTATGAGTTCTGCCTTTACTTGAAATTGGTAACGATTGTTTAACGCAATAAGAGTAATATGTGGGTCAATGTTGTATTAAAGAGTAAAGAGAGAACCTTGTATCCAATAGAACGGACCAGCCTTCCCTTGTCTTACCGTTAATGAGATCACACTTAGTGTTGATGTATGTTGTGTTGATAGCGTAGGCTATATTTAACTACAAAAACACCATATATCCTCATTTTAAGGGAGTTATCCTGACATTAATTGGTAAAACCTACCGACAAGTGTTTTGGACATCGTTTCTGTTTTGGTAAAGTAAACAAAGTCGTTCTACTCTTGGCTGAAATGTGCGCTCTTTTTGCATCGTGTCTATAGTTATTTAAGAAATACTGTTTTTGTCGTTTATTGGTGTTAATTTCAATTTTACATATACACTGTACATGTATCTTCAATGACGCGTGTTAGCGGGTAGGATTAAATATCTTTTAACATGCCGTTTACACGCCAATAAACAACCAACCAAAAGAAAAATTGTTTCTTATATGTCACATGTAAAAATCACATCCGTCGGATCCTTCACAACCAACATGCCAACTCCGGACACCTTCCGATCGATGATGTCAATGTCGACCTCAACATATCCAATGTATGGAACCTCCAATTCGTTTGCACCAGTAACTCTCATCCATTTGGTAACATCTATCAACTCGGATTTCTTCCCAACCAATTTCCTAAAGAAATGTTCGGTAATGGTCGAAATTTGCGAGCCTGTGTCAATCAAACATCTGACCTTTTCCCCTTCAATGAAAACGTCTATCTCCGGACATTCACCGATAGCATTCTTTAACACCGTCTGTTTTATTTTGGAGCCAAGAGAACTATTCCCCACTGTCTGACTCCCTACAGTGGGTTCTGAGCGTTTAAATCCCGCTTTCCTGTTTCTTGCTTTCTGTTATATTGGTGTCCACCATTATTACCATACTGTTTCTGTTGTTGTCCAGGTTTTCGTTCTGTAGGACATTCCCTACTAACATGTCCACGACCTCCACAGTTATAGCACTTTATTGCTCCTCTACCTCGGCCTCGACCAGTTCCTTTAACAAAGCTATTTGTTCCGCCCCCTACTAGCTTTGTAAGTGCGTCCAATTGCTGCTGTTGTTTCGCTAGCATTTCTTGTTGACTTTGCAACATGGCAGTTACTGCTGATGTAGCAGAGGACTCTTTAGTTTTGAGTTCATCATTAGTGACACACACTTCCTGTTCCGAGACAGACACGCTTTTATGTCGAGATGGTATTGTCTCGTCCTCCGTCCAGCGAATTACTAACTGCCTGAAATCAGTAAAGGATACATCCTTATGTTCAAACATGTATCTGCGCATCTCCCGCCGCAGCTGAATGTCAACCACACCATCTGTGAATCTTTCTTTTAACATCAAGTCTCTATCACCGACTATGACTCTATCCTTCTTCACAATTCTGTCCATCAATTTCAATAACACCAAAGAATATTCTTGTAAAGTCTCTCCTTTGTTTTGATTTCTTTGATAAAACCTCTGTTGTAACTGTCCAACAGTTTCGGCTTCTTGAAATGTTGTTCTTAATATTTCCAAAATTTTTGTTGCGGAGGATTTTTCAGTTTCTGACCTTATACGAATTTCGTCTTTTGCTTGTCCCTGCAAGTGCGCATATAAAAACTCTACTTGAGCGTCACTTCCGGTAATGGTTTTTAAATGGTGTATCGCATCCTCTATCCACTCTTCTGCTGTTGGATCTGTCTCTTTTACAGGTCTCCCTGAGAATTTATCCAATTTTCTGTTTTTGTTAATGTAGACAGTTTTCGGAGAGCTGGTATATGATTCAAATTCCTGTTTGGTTCTCAACAATTCTTTCTCCAATCTGTCAGCGCGCGCAGTCTCACTGTCTATTCGTTGGACTTCTTGTCTTAATCTATCCAATTCCGCCTTTAATTCCTTCAGCTCTGCCATTTTGTTGCAGTTCGTTCACAATGATATTCCGTCCAGATGATATACGTACCACACGAGTTCAAGAAGTAATGCACAGGAAGTAGCGAGAAACATCCCACATAACAACCAATACAATACCCCGACCCCGAATGGATAATGTATAATGTTAACGGAAACAATCAATGTACATGCGAATAAGTAACCGTCGCATCCAAGCATGTGCTAGAAGTGGTACTGGGTGTACTCCATCCTTCAACAATTTCCGATTGAGCGAATAATAATGTTGTTTTCCTTTGCTCTTCCTATTGTTCAGCACATCCGATGCAAATTTCGGTGAGTGAATGCCTGTAGATGAGTTTAAGGTTCGAATATGAGTATTTACAGAAGCAACTCTGACCAATAACTCCTGATCTTGTTCTTTGTATTCCTCTATACTTGTTTGACATTTAATATGATTCCATTGCGAAATAGAATAATGAGGCAGCTCCAAAAAAACAAGTGTTACCCTAGGCAGTTTTTCACAATATTCCACAAATTTTGAATATTCAGCTCGAATGTCGCTTAACGCATCCTCTGATGTGTCGTGATTTAATTCTATTAACCTCTTTGATGGAATTTTCTTACTAAGGTCACATGTTCCCAACCAAACGTAGAGAGTAACGCGATTGTATTTGTTCAAAACAGCTGGTAACCGCTGTTTGAGATACACTATGTATTCAAATTGGCTCGATGTCCTAGCTCCTCCTTTGTACCACCACAAAATGTTTATATTTTGGTCCTCTAAATGATCTTTAATATAGGACGCTTTGCTGTCACTCAACACTATTGCCACACTGTGCTGTATCCGGTCCAAATCAGGTTTATTGAAAGGCCTGGTCAAAAACTTCCTAAGTTTGGATTCAGTCATAGAAACATATCATACACAACAACAATAACATACAGGTAATTACAGGTGAAAAAAAATCTAAATTCATGCAAGTGATAATAGTTAATAGAAAAGACTAACTTACCAATGATGATACATAACACTAATTTTAAACGTAATTAAATATTCAAAATGTTCTTTTCGTCATTGGAACTGTCCAATCAATCACCAGTATCCAGTGTCCACCTGGTACGTCCTACCGGAATCCATGATATCCGTTATTCAAGATATCCATAACCCATGATATCCACAATCAATGATATCCGAATACGTAAGCAATGATAACCGTAATCCACAATGTCCCATCTCATCAAATGCCTCTTGTTGATGGAATCCTGTCCACGACGCCAAAATGTCACATGTAAAAATCACATACACAAGATGTTTTCATTCCATGTTATTTATTGTCCATCACGTGTTTTCTGGCATTTGTCTGCAAACATATTAGAAAAACATTCAGTTCCTCGCAGACAATATATTTGACAAATCAATTATTCATGATAAAAATAATAAAAGAATGGTAAATGATAACATTTTGATAATAATGTAATTGCATTCACTAAATTACATTAATCAAGTTATTCATACACTTACATATACTCATTCATTTCATGTACGTTCAGATTACATATGAACTTATATACCTGTCATAAAATACCCTGTGAGTGACAGTATGTTATAATACGACAATAGTATTTAACGTAATCTAATAAACAGTATAACTCACCCTAAGTAAGGTAAAGATGAGAGTTCACCGTTACATTTTCTTGTTGTGAATTGATTTCAACAACCTGTGATAACAAATATACAAGTGTTCAATCACACACTAACATGTGAGTAAATGTACATTTCAATATTATAAAATACAACATAAATAAAATTTACTAGTCTCCGGGATTCGATCTCATAAATACGAGACTTGGATTCAATTATAAAGCTTCGGTGTTATCCATTACACCATCACGTGTGTTATCATATACAGGTTATTAATATACTCATAGACACTTGCAATGAGCTTTATATCTATAAATATAATTCACCACATATAAATAGAAATCAACACAAATACATGTATAGCTAAAACGAATTTACAAAACGATCTAATGGTCTCTATATCTACTAACTATTTTGCAAATACTTATACTGAATCATAAATAGATGTATTACTCACAATTATATATATTTTGATCCGGAATAGATTACTGGAGAAACTTGAAAACTTGATCCACCTGTTGATTGTCAGCTGTCTGATGTTGTACTGACCAGTAACAAAGGCCTTGTATTTAAACTGACCGCTCCAACCCGATTGGTCAAAAATAGATCGGAAGGTTCCGGAAATTAATGTTTTACATTTTCCTTAATTTTAGTACATATCAATGATGATCTGAATTATATTAGAAATGTTAATAAAACTAACTCGTAAAAATGACACTAATATAGCGTATACAAAATATTCGAGATCACGTGATTATCATGTGATCCACGACTACTATACTAAGCATTAGGAAACCAATAACATATATAGTAAATACAAAGTATGTACAATTCACCTTGTTACATATACTTTATTATTTACATTTTGATTTTTTTTTAACTACCTTGCTAGCAAGAAATATCTTTAAAAAAGATAAACGGCATAGTTTTAATGCTGGTGGTTATAATATAAAACTGCTTGTAAAATAAATGAACGAACTAATGTGTTTCAGCACAGATTGAATCATTTTTGGTGATACTAAGACTACATTTGAATCAGGAATATAATTTTATTTAAATGTGTCATTTGAAAAGATACATCCATTTGTTCAGCTTGCATTCAATCTGAACTTTGTTTCGTTTTTAACTACATTTCTTCACTTTGCATTGACCGCTATATTGACCAATCACATACTTCATCTTGACCAGTAACGCCACCTGTCGCGTCATATCCGGGACCAAAATAATATTATACGGCTATGCCGAAAAAAATCAATAATCGTTTTTCATTGGACGTTATACGCACTATGATATACCCGGTGGTTCTGTTGTCACCTCCCTAGTTTGATACTCGGTGATATACCTGATGGTTCTGTTGTCACCTCCCTAGTTTGATACTCGGTGATATACCTAGTGGTTCTGTTGTCACCTCCCTAGTTTGATACTCGGTGATATACCTAGTGGTTCTGTTGTCACCTCCCTAGTTTGATACTTGTTGATATACCTGATGGTTCTGTTGTCACCTCCCTAGTTTGATACTTGTTGATATACCTGGTGATTCTGTTGTCACCTCCCTAGTTTGATACTTGTTGATATACCTGGTGATTCTGTTGTCACCTCCCTAGTTTGATACTTGTTGATATACCTGGTGATTCTGTTGTCACCTCCCTAGTTTGATACTTGTTGATATACCTGGTGATTCTGTTGTCACCTCCCTAGTTTGATACTTGTTGATATACCTGGTGATTCTGTTGTCACCTCCCTAGTTTGATACTTGTTGATATACCTGGTGATTCTGTTGTCACCTCCCTAGTTTGATACTTGTTGATATACCTGGTGATTCTGTTGTCACCTCCCTAGTTTGATACTCGGTGATATACCTGATGGTTCTGTTGCCACCTCCCTAGTTTGATACTCGGTGATATACCTGGTGGTGCTGTTGTCACCTCCCTAGTTTGATACTTGTTGATATACCTGTTGGTTCTGTTGTCACCTCCCTAGTTTGATACTGATATAGCTGTTGGTTCTGTTGTCACCTCCCTGGTTTTATTTCGCTACTCAATGCGCTTTTTATTTTTGGGAGTTCAACCAGTTGTTATAAGAGGATTTCCACATGATTATATAGGATGAAAATGTTTAATTAAACGTTAAATAGCTCTAGCTAAAGGGATGAAATGAGCTACTTGTATTCCCTGTTTGACTTGACATACATTGGGCCTACTAAAATATTTCCAACGTCATGTTTATGTGTCATAAATAAAACAATATAATGACATTTGATGTACTTCGCTCGTTCCTTAGATTAGGTTATTACATGCGGGTATAATGTTCATTACATATAAAATAAATAGCATATTACAGTAATGCCGAGCATGTTGATTGAGTCATCACTTAAATTGGTTAAACGGCATTTCTCCCTTGAAATGAGTTAACGTTGTAAAAATAAACAAGTAAACGGGAATCTTGTATTTTTCTCACCCAGTAAAAGTTATAAACTTACCCGTTATACAACATACAGAGTTCGAAGATTTAAAAATGGTGTAACTTCGACCCGAAAATCAATAGCCGACCATCAATACGAGTCCACGCAGACACTTGCAAGTTCGAAAAAAGAAAGAACGAAAATGACGGAGGCGGCTGCCCGAGGTGAGGTAGCGATTAGCTAATGGCTCACTGAAATCGGAAACAGCGAGAAAATGAGGACATGACAAGATAACCAACGTCATAAAAAGTCGAATAAATATCGACAACCAGATGGAAAGATTTAGAGAGCGAAGGAGGTTAAGTCTGTCGGGTCGAACGAGGAATTCGCATTGCTTCTGCGGGTCACTCGACACGACAACCAGTCAGGTTCGTAATAAGGTATGCTCCAAGTTACACTTGAAACCATGCTGTCATTTAAAACTAAATATTACCTCATCGAACCACAATAAATGATTTTACAAGTATATTGTGCATTATCTTTACTAAATGCATGCGATACCTTTTGTTTACTCGGCACACGTGCTTGTGCCTTATGGTCTATTCATGTGACTGTATGCACGTTAAAGTTTATTTTGTGTGTCATATGTTTAATATTTTTGATAATCCCGACACATTAACTAGCTATGCATGTTACTATAACATAAGTAATCAAGGAAAAACGGCCTTTAATTGGGTTTTATTATCACAACAAAAACGATACACCTTCATCACTCGCCATACTGTTAGTCCAGTCATTTAAAGATTTGACCTCAAACTAATTGCAAAAGAATTAACTTTATTGGTTTTAAAATTGCGTTTCAGAAGATTTGCAGCAAAAACGCACACAGGCGTCACATCTGTAAAAGTACACACCTTGCCTCCAACTTCAAATGCGGCCAGGTTCCACTGTATGCGGTCGTTTCTTCAGTGTCAGTGTTGGATTGGTAATGGGTGTAACTTTGTTCCACAAAACTGGGGATGGTTTGTCAAAGAGAACTACCTATTACCCGTGAAATGTACAATGCCTCCAGCTCCAGAACAGCTGCTTAAAGTGGTTAAATGTGGATGCAAATTGAATTGCGACACGAAAAGATGCACGTGCCGTAAAAACGGTTTGTCGTGTTCTGTGGGTTGCGGCGAGTGTAGGGGTACAAGCTGTTCGAATTCATTACCAGTGACGCATGCAGATTTGAACGAGGACTTGTAAATGACTGGTTTGTACTTCATTACTGTAATATCCCAAAAACTTATAAATGAACATTACCATGCTTTTAAAAGACACTAAATATAACTGTGTAAATGCAAATACAAATATATGGTTAACCTGCAATAGACTTGTATAAAGATATGTTAAACCCCCATTTCCTTGCTACATGTGAGCCCCCAAAGGTCAATCATTATGCTAAAATGACAAAAGCATGCTTAATAACTGCCCTGAATTGGTTTCTTTATATATATGTAGTAGGTTTGAGATTATATATGATAAAAACAACATGCAAAACACAGGGAAATCATTTTTATACTCACATTTCTTTAAATGATGAGATTATTTACAAGTGGAGATAATTCTAAGGCTGTGACGTCAATAGACATGCAAAATAATATGCAATGACACTCAATTTGATCAGCATTATCACTTCTAACTTTAAATATAATCAGTTGTTCTACCATAAGGGATTTTCTTTTGATAACCAAAAGTTTACCTCTATACTCTATTATCTTTACTTAACCTAAATCACGATTATTAAAAAATATGGTATAAATTTCCGAAATTAGCTTGAAAGATTTAACAAAGAGTTGTTACATTTCTCGTCCGTTGCTTAATTTTTAATTTCAAAGCAATACAAATTTGAAAGAGACAGAAAAAAATCAATGAAATCATTTCCACTTTGAATTTTTGATTTTTTTTTATAAGGGGAGGTAATTATCGGGTCTTTATGACGTCATGATTTATCTAAATCAATATAGTGTGATATGTCCTAAAAGGTGCACTATCTGTGCTTATTCTAATGTATATATAGTTGTTCTATCTGAAAGACTTTATTTTTTATTCCGAAAATTTTACACCTACCCCCCATATTTTCTTTAAATGATTTGTATTCAAGTAAGGTATAAAAAAAGGTGAAAAAATAACTTTTCCCTTTCGGTGATGGCTTTAGACTTTTTAAATATTAAGCAAGACATGTTACAGATAATAGAAACTCAAAAATAAATTCTTTTGCAATTAGTTTGAGGTTAGCCATATTTTTACTATAAAATGACTGGACTATGTACGTCTGTGGTATCACGTGACATCTAAATGAAGCGGATGAGGCGTGACGGAATTCTAGAGTGAATGCACCGCGGCAGAGTTTTGCTGAGTTTTACTAATTTTGCTGTACATATATGTTATTTATTTCATCTCAGTCACAAATGTGAGTGCAAGCTTATTTCATTTATAAATCTTAAAAATAACTGCAACTAATATACGCCGTTCTAGCGAAGAAATGGGCCTTTAACACTATAGTCGATATTCCAACTTTCAAGCTACTTCTACCGTTTGTCATCTATATAGCCACAGCTCATAATCTGTCCGTCAATAATCCGATTGGTCCACTACTAGTATCTAGCTTAATCAAATCCAGTTGTCCCAATAACTAACCAACTCTAATCCAGTTGTCCTAATAACTAACTACCTCTAATACAGTTGTCCCAATAACTCACCTCCACCAATCCAGTTGTCCTGATAACTATAACAACCACTAATCCAGTTGTCCTAATAACTATAACAAACACTAATCCAGTTGTCCTAATAACAATAACAACCACTAATCCAGTTGTCCTGATAACTAACCTCCACTAATACAGTTGTCCCAATAACTAACCTCCACTAATCCAGTTGTCCTAATAACTATAACCTCCACTAATCCAGTTGTCCTAATAACTATAACAACCACTAATACAGTTGTCCCAATAACTATAACAACCACTAATACAGTTGTCCCAATAACTATAACAACCACTAATCCAGATGTCCTGATAACTAACCTCCACTAATCCAGTTGTCCCAATAACTATAACAACCACTAATCCAGTTGTCCCAATAACTAACCTCCACTAATCCAGTTGTCCCAATAACTATAACAACCACTAATCCAGTTGTCCCAATAACTATAACAACCACTAATCCAGTTGTCCTAATAACTAACCTCCACTAATCCAGTTGTCCCAATAACTATAACAACCACTAATCCAGTTGTCCCAATAATTATAACCTCCACTAATCCAGTTGTCCTGATAACTATAACAACCACTAATCCAGTTGTCCCAATAACTATAACAACCACTAATCCAGTTGTCCTAATAACTAACCTCCACTAATCCAGTTGTCCCAATAACTATAACAACCACTAATCCAGTTGTCCCAATAACTAACCTCCACTAATCCAGTTGTCCTAATAACTAACCTCCACTAATCCAGTTGTCCTAATAACTAACCTCCACTATACAGTTGTCCCAATAACTATAACAACCACTAATCCAGTTGTCCCAATAACTAACCTCCACTAATACAGTTGTCCCAATAACTAACCTCCACTAATACAGTTGTCCCAATAACTAACCTCCACTAATCCAGTTGTCCTGATAACTAACCTCCACTAATCCAGTTGTCCCAATAACTATAACAACCACTAATACAGTTGTCCTAATAACTAACCACCACTAATACAGTTGTCCCAATAACTAACCTCCACTAATACAGTTGTCCCAATAACTAACCTCCACTAATACAGTTGTCCCAATAACTAACCTTCACTAATACAGTTGTCCCAATAACTATAACAACCACTAATCCAGTTGTCCTAATAACTAACCTCCACTAATACAGTTGTCCCAATAACTAACCTCCACTAATCCAGTTGTCCCAATAACTATAACAACTACTAATCCAGTTGTCCTAATAACTAACCTCCACTAATCCAGTTGTCCTAATAACTAACCTCCACTAATACAGTTGTCCTAATAACTAACCTCCATTAATACAGTTGTCCTAATAACTAACCTCCACTAATACAGTTGTCCTAATAACTAACCTCCACTAATTCAGTTGTTCCAATAACTATAACAACCACTAATCCAGTTGTCCTAATAACTAACCTCCACTAATCCAGTTGTCCCAATAACTATAACAACCACTAATCCAGTTGTCCTAATAACTATAACAACCTCTAATCCAGTTGTCCCAATAACTAACCTCCACTAATCCAGTTGTCCTAATAACTAACCTCAACTAATCCAGTTTTCCTAATAACTGACCACGTCTAATCCAGTTGTCCTAATAATTATAACAACCTCTAATTCAGTTGTCCCAATAACTAACCTCCACTAATACAGTTGTCCCAATAACTAACCTCCACTAATACAGTTGTCCCAATAACTAACTTCCACTAATACAGTTGTCCTAATAGCTAACCACCACTAATTCAGTTGTCCCAATAAATAACCTCCACTAATACAGTTGTCCCAATACCTAAACTCCACTAATACAGTTGTCCCAATAACTAACCTCCACTAATACAGTTGTCCCAATAACTAGCCTCCACTAATTCAGTTGTCCCAATAACTAACCCCCACTAATACAGTTGTCCCCATAACTAACCTCCACTAATACAGTTGTCCTAATAACTAACCCCCACTAATACAGTTGTCCCAATACCTAACCTCCACTAATACAGTTGTCCCAATAACTAACCTCCACTTATACAGTTGTCCCAATAACTAACCTCCACTAATTCAGTTGTCCCAATAACTAACCCCCACTAATCCAGTTGTCCCAATAACTAACCTCCACTAATCCAGTTGTCCCAATAACTAACCTCCACTAATACAGTTGTCCCAATAACTAACCTCCACTAATCCAGTTGTCCCAATAACTAACCTCCACTAATACAGTTGTCCCAATAACTAACCTCCACTAATCCAGTTGTCCCAATAACTAACCTCCACTAATACAGTTGTCCCAATAACTAACCTCCACTAATCCAGTTGTCCCAATAACTAACCTCCATTAATACAGTTGTCCCAATAACTAACCTCCACTAATACAGTTGTCCCAATAACTATAACAACTACTAATCCAGTTGTCCCAATAACTAACCTCCACTAATCCAGTTGTCCTAATAACAAGCCACCACTAATCCAGTTGCCCTGATAATTAACCACCTCTAATCAAGTTTTTCCAATAACTAGCCACCTATAATCGAGGTGTCTGTCGTCATTGTCTATTTGCATTGTCTATCGTCATTAACTGTCGTCATTGTCTATCATCATTGTCTGTCGTCATTGTCTATCGTCATTGCCTGTCGTCATTGTCTATCGTCATTGCCTGTAATTGTCGGTCGTCATTGTCGGTCGTCATTGTCTGTCGTCATGGTATATCGTCATTGTCTGTCATTGTCGTTCGTCATTGTCTGTCGTCATTGACTAGTGTCATTGTCTGTCTATCGTCATTGTCTATTGTCATTGTCTGTCAGCATTGTCTGTCGTCATTGTCTAGTGTCATTGTCTGTCTATCGTCATTGTCTATTGTCTGTCTGTCGTCATTGTCTGTCGTTATTGTCTAGCGTCATTGACTATTGTCATTGTCTGTCGTCATTGTCTATCGTCATTGTCTATCGTCATATTCTATCGTCATTGTCTAGTGTCATTGTCTGTCTATCGTCATTGTCTATTGTCTGTCTGTCGTCATTGTCTGTCGTCATTGTCTGTCGTTATTGTCTATTGTCATTGTCTGTCGTCATTGTCTGTCGTCATTGTCTATCGTCATTGTCTATCGTCATTGTCTGTCGTCATTGTCTGTCGTCGTTGTTTGTCGTCATTGTCTGTCGTCATTGTCTGTCGTCATTGTCTGTCGTCATTGTCTATCGTTATTGTCTGTCGTCATTGTCTGTCATCATTTTCTATCGTCATTGTCTGTCTGTCGTCATTGTCTGTCGTCATTGTCTATCGTCATTGTCTGTCTGTCGTCATTGTCTGTCTGTCGTCATTGTCTGTCGTCATTGTATGTCGTCATTGTCTGTCGTCGTTGTCTATCGTCATGGTATATTGCATTGTCTGTCTGTCGTCATTTTCTGTCGTCGTTGTCTATCGTCATTGTCTGTCGTCGTTGTCTCTCGTCATTGTCTGTCCGTCGTCATTATCTGTCTGTCGTCATTGTCTGTCTGTCGTCATTGTCTGTCGTCATTGTCTATCGTCATTGTCTGTCGTCGTTGTCTATCGTCATTGTCTGTCGTCCTTGTCTATCGTCATTGTATATCGTCATTGTCTAGCGTCATTGTCTATCGTCATTGTCTGTCGTCATTGTCTGTCGTCATTGTCTATCGTCATTGTCTATCGTCATTGTCTGTATGTCGTCATTGTCTGTCTGTCGTCATTTTCTGTCGTCATTGTCTATCGTCATTGTCTGTCGTCGTTGTCTATCGTCATTGTCTGTCGTCGTTGTCTATCGTCATTGTCTGTCGTCATTGTCTATCGTCATTGTCTGTCGTTATTGTCTGTCGTCATTGTCTGTCGTTATTGTCTATCGTCATTATATATCGTCATTGTCTATCGTCATTATATATCGTCATTGTCTGTCATTGTCTATCGTCATGGTATATCGTCATTGTCTATCGTCATTGTCTGTCTGTCGTCATTGTCTGTCTGTCGTTATTGTCTATCGTCATTGTCTATCGTCATTGTCTGTTGTCATTGTCTTTCGTCATTGTCTATCGTCATTGTCTATCGTCATTGTCTGTCGTTATTGTCTATCGTCATTATCTATCGTCATCGTCTGTTATCATTGTATATCGTCATTATCTGTCCTTGTTACCTCACGAAGCACAAAATGGCTGACCAAGCACGTGCTATCCACAGCAATCCATCTAAAATTGTTTTTTTCGAGGACACAATTATAATGACACAAACCGGTCCGTGATCTAATTACGTATAGCTCATCGCCTGATGTCCGTCCGATATTCTATATATACCTACATGTACACCACAGCTCATCACGTGATGTCCGTCCGATATTCTATATATAGCTACATGTACCCCAGGTCATCACCTGGTGTCCGTCCAATATTCTATATATAGCTGCACATACCCCAGCTCATTACCTGATGTCTGTCCAATATTCTATATATAGCTACATGTACCCCAGCTCATCACGTGATGTCCGTCCGATATTCTATATATATACCTACATGTACCCCAGCTCCTTATTGCGAGTTTAGCTATTACACCAATGTACCAATAGGCCTTCAACGTGACAAGAATATCGTTAATACCGAAAATCTTATTCTATTTCGTGTTTTTTATCTGAATTTTGAATGGACCAATTTGTGGACCAATATGTTGATGATCCTCATTGAAAGAATCTGATTTAAGTATTAACTAATCGATTAAAACGAATAACTATTTGATATCAGTTCAGTTCCACTTTTTATATATCACGATTTCTTGTATTAGAAATTGGCAAATTATGTGCAAATACTTCAAATTAATGTATTCCTTCAAGCTATTATATTGAAAAGTGTCAAAAACTCTCTTTAATACGATTTAAAAGGAAACCCATCCACAAATATTATCATTTAAGCATGCAACACCTGAGATGTGTCAGATGTGTTTCAATTATGGATTTTTTTTTTTTATTTTTTTTTTTTTTTGTCAATTTATAATGAAAAAATAGAATTCCTTTTTTATTTGCAGTACTGATGCAGTTATTGGCAAAGCACATTTCACCACAAATCCAATGCCTCTGCAAAACTAATTGGTCTCTAACGTTTTCTCTAGAAGCTCATCTGGCACGCTGAATATTCTGGAAATAATTCCTTTCACAAAAACGTGTCAAGTAATTTAACTTCGTAATGCGCGGAATTCTCCAGGGTCTTTTAGAGAGCTTTTATCATTACATTAGAAATGACCATGATTTCCCCATGAATGCTTTCGACGCTTCTCCTTTTTGCTTCCAATTATACCTTTATATATCAAATGTAAATCACGATATTGAGAACTCATTACACTCGAATTCTCATCTTTTACCTTTTGTTGGAATTGAATTTTATAGAAACACTTGATGAGAAAATAATGAAATTTTTTTTTTTTTTTTTAGCGGTAGTATCCTCCTTTGATAACACGAGATTAAATGAATATCGGTCTTATTTAAATTTGAAGTAATCAGTTCCGGATTTAATCATTCTTATCCAATCTAACTAGATCTCTGAGTGTGTCCAATTTGAATTGTCTCTGATTTGTTTCAATCGATTTTAAAGAATCCTGCTTGAAACACACATTTTGATTGGCTAAAAAACGCCCCATGTGATAACATTTGTTGCATTATTAACATATTAACGTAGAGTTTCTCTGTAACCCGTAGAAGTTTGGTTTGGTTTATTTTATTTATCGTCCTATTAATATTTAGGGTCATTCAAAGGCATGCCTGGTTTTGGAGGTGGAGGAAAGCTGGATAACCCCGAGAAAAACTACCGACCTACGGTCAGTACCAAGCAACTGCCCCACGTGGGTTTCGAACTCGCAACCCAGAGGTGGAAGGCTAAAGTGTCAGGACACCTTTACCACTCGGCCAACGTGGCCCCCTATCTGTACAAGTACATGTGATAAAATGTGTTAGTTAACCTAGATTTCCTTAATAAGAAGTACATGTGATAACATTCGGTAGTTAATTTAGATTTTCTCTGGTAGAGGTACTTGTGGTGTTAGTTAACTTAGATTTTCTCTGTTAGAGTTACATGTGGTGTTAGTTAACTTAGATTTTCTCTTTTAGAGGAACATGTGACAACATTCGGTAGTTAACTTAGATTTTCTCTGTTAGAGTTACTTGTGGTGTTGGTTAACTTAGATTTTCTCTTTTAGACGAACATGTGACAACATTCGGTAGTTAACTTAGATTTTCTCTGTTAGAGTTACTTGTGGTGTTGGTTAACTTAGATTTTCTCTTTTAGAGGAACATGTGACAACATTCGGTAGTTAACTTAGATTTTCTCTGTTAGAGTTACTTGTGGTGTTGGTTAACTTAGATTTTCTCTTTTAGAGGAACATGTGACAACATTCGGTAGTTAACTTAGATTTTCTCTGTTAGAGGTACATGTGGTGTTAGTTAGAGGTAC